>NC_136901.1:90052071-90172071 GCF_949606895.1 Notothenia rossii
AAAGAAACGGTGTATGATTGTTTAAAACTGTTTCAAATATCGAGCAATGATATGTCGTTTTTTGATAACACTCATACAGAGAGTAGCATTGTAAGCTTTATTTTGACAGTCCGGACAACAAGTACACTATTAATTGCTTACTTTTAATAATGACTTAATTAGGACAAGGCTTAGTCTTGACTTGATTCAACTGGGAATTGGGCAAACAAAACCATTGGGAATCAAAACGGCAAACTAATTCAATAACGTGTCCACCCATGATTCAGATTTGCACCAAATTTAATTGGTTCTTCAAAATCCTGCTGACAAACAAACAAATGGAAAACATAACCTCCCTGTGGTGGTGGTATTGATTTGCTTTACGTGTCTGTGAGCATGAACCAATGGCTGCTGCAAAAAGAGCATATGTGTCCGAAACACTCCCATAACCTGGGGTAAAACGACAAAGCTCCCTTCATTTACCACTATTGTCTCGACTATCTGAAAGACAGAGGACTATAACTGGAGTTTCAGAAAATCCCTGAAGGTCAGTCGCTGTCACTTCACTATGATTATTACACAAAAGACACACACATGGTGACACAAAGGCCTTCGGGGTGAGTTGTTGGACCATGATGACGAATCAAATATCAGAACATCAATCATCTGCAGACTGACACTTCAGTTTTATCTTGAGCCAGGTTGAGGAGCTGTAGTTATGAAGAAAAATGTGTCGGGAGAATTGGCTCTTTTTCCTTTTTGACAGATTTTCTGCCAATAGATTACAAGCTAACCATATTATGAGCTTCATAACCACATTTCCATTGACTGGCCTATTGTTCAATTAGAGTATTAAACACAGTGCTGCTGTTACAGTACCTGATAACAATGGGCAAGGCTGTCTAAATAATAGGAGATTTCGATTAAAGTTATGAATAATAAGTCAGGGATAATGTTCAGCGAGGCTTTCATTAAAACATCAAATAAATTCATGGAGAAAACGAATGTTTGTTGTCTAAAGCTGACAATAAATCAACCGACTTCTTTCTGCGGATTGATATGACTGCACATGGTCCCTTGATCCTCCTTAGCAACAGTCGGTTCTCCTTAGCAACGGTCTGTTAGCGAACAATAACAACCTCTGGAATGTCCAAATTGACCAATCAGCATCGAGTGTTCATCTAAGCTGTGTAATATTAAACTCTCCTGCGTTAAAATGCCGGTTACAACTATGTTATATCATAGAGTTGTGCACGAACATCCTCCAACCTTTTCGAAAAGTTATCAAACTTGTATCAAAATACAATTAAAATATTGTAATTCAAGTTTTTGGCTGAATTTTTCACATAGAAAAGTGAAATACAGGCGGTACATTGCACCAACAAACCCCACAAACCCACATAGACCTTATAAGACATGGCATGGAAAAAGAGAAGAGAATAAATACATATATTAATAATGCTACATTTATTTATAGTGAAGCAATGGAGAAGAACAAAGTGTGCACTAATGATTCGTTGTTTTCTTTTAAATCAAACCAAGTCTCTGTCGGCTTTGATGTGTGTCTGTAAACGTTCTCAAAGAGTATTCGTTAGAAATAACTGTAAAAAAGATGTGTTTATCCCAAGGGAAGGCTGTGAATCACCATAAATGATAAAAGCAGTGTGCTGTACAGTGGAGGTGTGTAAAGAGGGAATACATCATTACGGCACATCCATTTATCAGCATTACATTGCCTCTCCTCTTTGGCTCATTTCTCTGAATTGGGTTCATGTCGGCTGATATCCGCCATAAAACATTTTATCATATGCCAAGTCGACTGAAAAGCCACTTAGGTGTGAAGAAACTCATTTGAATTCCTCACAAAGGCCGCCCAACCATGCGCAAAGTTTTCATATGAAATCCATCAGGAAGCGTGTTGTATAGAAACTACATGTTGAGTTATCAAAGCCTGTGAAGCGGCTGTGAAGTGTGTTTGATGTTGGTGGCCTGATTAAAATAGACATTGTACATTTACAAAAAAACTGCAAACTATTGGGTTTATTTGGTCTCAAGGGTGTTAAAAAAACACACTAATTTCACAGTCATGCTGATTGCACTTGGACCAGGCTTTGGAGGTCACGGATTACACGTGAAAACATACTCTGGATACCAAAAGAAAAGGTAACTGTATTCCCTAAGAGTTACATAAAGAAATCTGATTTCCTTGGTCTCGTGTCATCCATGTTTCACGGAAAACTCATGGATGACCATGGTCATCCATGGACATCCGTGATCTGTCCATGGTGGGTGTCCATGGTATGTTTGTCCGTGGTTTGTCCATGGTCATGAAACATGGACAGAACACGCACTACCCGCCTGGCCGTGAACTGACCATGGTTGTCCATGGTCAGACCACGGACATTAAATGGCACCACAGATCAATCACGGAAAACCACGGTTAACTATACCATGGACAGACCACGGTGAACCACGTCTTTGATGTCCATGAATTACCGTGGTCTGTCCATGTTTCACTTGGCCGTGGGTTTCCATGATTCATCCATGGTGCCATTTAACGTCCATGGTCAGACCATGGTCAACCATGGACAATATCACGGACAGATCACGTATGTCCATGGTTAATGTCCATGGTCTGACCATGGTCTGACCATGGACATACATGGTCTGTCCATGATCCTGAGACCAAGGTAAGTGTTTTGATCAAAATGTGAGATAACTAGCAGGATTACAGTTTTAGTAAACTCTCAAAAGAGCATATAGTGTTTGTTGTAAAAGGATCAGCTGTTATCTCTTCTCTGTGAACTGTTCTGTAGGATAATACTTTAAGTGTGAATCTATACCTCTACTGCCTGAATCTGCTTCATGGTTTTCACTTTCTTTGCTTCATTTGTTCGTTTTTTTATTCAGCAGGTGACCCTATATGTCCATCAAATAGTGTGCGTGAGCTTAACTGTGTGTATTCAACTCGAAAGGAACATTTTCTCTCAGCTCAGATTTTATTTCTGCTTTTTTTTTCTGTAGTATAGTGCTCGTGTGTGTCAGTGTTGGTGTATTGCCTGAATATGCTTCATGAACGGCAGGTTTTCCGATCAATAAAACCATTTGGGATCCTAAATATCTTGGTTTCTTCTTTTCTGAGGTCACATTTTCAGGTCTTATTTGATGCACTTAAAGGTCCCATGTCATGGCCATTTCTACTGATCATAATTCCACGGCCGAAGTAAAAACAATAAGTGTGGCTTGATATTGAGTAAGAAAAAGGTTTATAACGCTGTGAGAATGGGTCTGCAGAGAGCATTTCTCCGCAGACCCAACTCGTCTATTACCAGCGTTCAGGGAGCTCTATGCAAGTCAATGGGGCTCCCTGTTAGTTGAAAGTGTACGCTAAAGGTCCCCCCACTGCGTTTGATAGTGACGCCAAGGGATCCTGGTGTGTGAGGAGCTCTGCGGATTGGTCCATTTTGGTTCCCGGAAGAAACAAATGGAAAAAGAGAAATGTCCAACGAGGCGTTCTGGGGCAGCACAGACAGGTCTTCTCTGTGTTAGAGTTTTACTCACTACAGGGTGTACTTTGAGGGTTAGTGACTCTACAGAACGTTTACACACATAACACACAAGGGGACGGGTAAGAACCAGAAAAGCATGACATGGGACCTTTAAGTAAAAAACATCGTATTTGTATTTATTTGCTGTTGTGTTCATTGTATTTGATATTGAGGTAATCCAAAAGTAACAAAGCGCAACCCTCCCAACCCTGTCTGTTACGGCATCGTGTGGCCATGTTTTCCATTTCAAATCAAAGCCTAACTTAAAAAGATACTTTTATAATAAACTCAGTTGCTGTTCAAAGGCAGTATCTGTCCCTCAGCTCTTTCATAGAAAGCAGGAGGACGGAGACCCTGCCTTCAGCTCGTAAACAAACAGTCCATATCAGCCTCATTATACAGAGCAAGAGGGCAGAGCATAGAGGAAGATGAAAGGGGGAATAAGACGAGAAGAAGGAGAAGAAGGTATGTAAAAGCAATCCATTTTAATGTGGGTTTCTTTAAGCGCTCACTTTAAGGGAGGGGATGTACAGTACATTATGCAGGGGACATCTACGTTACTATGGAGAGGAGTCGGTTTAAAACATAAAATAAAAACATGTGTTATTTAAACAATGAAATGGGTTTCTATCTCTTTCGTTAAAGGAGTAAACAAAAAATATACCCACCGGGGTTTGTTAGGTCACACATGAGTTAAAATCTCAATATAGCTTCATATCCTCCAGGGGTGTTCTGCTAATCCTAATTAATCCTTTACTATAATTATGATGTGTCTCCTATCTGAACACACAACCAGAGCACGGGGAATTGCATCATACAGTACACTGCAGACTACTTTGTCAGTTACAATATCAATACTATAGCTTGTTCTCCTAAAACATTCAGTTGATCCTATGCAAAGTGTGTTTAAGACTTTCAGAGGTGTTACCCTGTTTGTATTAATGGAAGCTGTGGCATCAAAGTGGAAGAAAATGCTTGTTACAGATTAGTTTTGTATGAATGCCCTGGAGCAAAACACTCAGCGTGTTTTCCATCACCGCTGCTGAGGTTCGAGGTCCGGTTTCTACCAGGCTAATGGTGCTAGCTGCTAGCTGCCAGCTGGCTCGCTATTCTTCCCACATGCCCCACCCCGGAGCCTGCGGTCTTCAGACTCTGGCGCCCCGCACCAACCTGCGATCCTTCGGGGGCAGAGCCTTCACTATGGCAGCCCCCACTCTCTGGAACGCTCTCCCTGCTGAGATCCGCAACATCCCCACACTTGACGCCTTCAAAAGGGCCCTCAAGTCCCATCTGTCTGCCAAGGCCTTTGACCCCTAATCTATTGGTTGTTTTGTCTGTCTGACTTTTGTTTTTGTTATGTTTGTTTCTACTCCTGTTCTTCCTTGTAAAGCGACCTTGGGTATCATGGAAGGCGCTATAGAAATCCAAGTTATTATTATTATTAACGTCCATCCAGTGATTCTGCTTAGTGACGACAGATCATCGCTTTCAACCTTTCCTGAGTCAATGGGGTAAAACCATATGTCGTTGTCAAATGGACTAACTGTGTTTACGTGTGCGGTAAGAGCCACTTTGCACCAATAACGCCACAGAACACCACGGCCAATAGTATGTGTCTTTCAGAGGCCCTATTATGCTCTTAGGGTTTTCCCTCTCGTGTTGTATAGGCTTGTTTGTATGATTGGTCTGCAAAGGCTCAAATCCATGTGTTCCCTCCAGAGGGAGTTTCTCTGTCACAGAGGAATTTAAATCAGAAATGGATTGACAGCAGTGTGCGTGCGTTGTGTTTGAGTCCCTGACTCCGTGTGTATCTGCATTCTGCCTGAACACACACTGTTATTATTCAGTGATGTTTTTCTGTTGACTTTGAGAAGTTTGTCTTATAATAAAATATTTACATTTGTCTAAAGGCTCTACTGGTGAGCTACAGCTCTCCCAGCTATGGGTCTAAAATGAGGTGTGTGTGTGTGTGTGTGTGTGTGTGTGTGTGTGTGTGTGTGTGTGTGTGTGTGTGTGTGTGTGTGTGTGTGTGTGTGTGTGTGTGTGTGTGTGTGTGTGTGTGTGTGTGTGTGTGTGTGTGTGTGTGTGTGTGTTGAAGTGTGTTGATCAGTACGTCAGTGGGTTGGAATTGGATTCTTTTCTCATCCTGGTGGTGTGTGTCAGTGTTCACGGGTGTGTTTCTCCCCAATTGTGTGTTTTTATGTGTGTTTGTGCAACTGCATCATCTCTCTCCCTCCCTGCATCTTACTAGGACACACACACACACCCCCCCCCCCCCCAGTGGCTGCCTGATTGAAGGTTCCTTGCCTCGCCCTTTTAGATTTCCTGTAATCGTCGGCGGTGGGAGGGAGTGATAAAATGGATGGAACGGGGGGATAAAGAGAGTGATGGAGTAAAAGTAGAGGGTGTGGGAGGAAGAGGAGTGATGGGGAAAGGAGAGAGGTGGCAAGGAGGGTGTAAATAAAGGTGCGACGACACATGGCTGAAGATGAGGAAGGTAAGGGATGTGAAAGTAGAATACTAAAAGAATGACGTAGGAGAGGAAAGAGGAGAAAGGACACATCTCCCATTAAACAGATATTACAGCTGCTGCCTGTCCAGAGTTCACCGCCACTTTACAACCTCTGCTGCTGATGATATAACACTCCGTTTTAAAGATCAATTTGTCACTTTTCATCTCCTCCTACACCTCCTTCTCTTCCTCGTCTTCTGCAGAGGCTGAGGGCAGAGATGCCAGAGGAGGAGGCGCGATGATGACTTCTATTTATGAGCATTTTTAACGATGTCATCTGCAATCAATGCTCCCCTCTCCTCCTGCACGGTTTCCTGTTCCTGCAATAGGACTCCTACACACACTGACAAACACACACATTGCTCTAAGTGCCCTGCAGACTGAATCAATTCCCAATTTGTCTTTACTTTTCTCCGAACATGTCACTGATACGCTATGGCCAGCGGCTCTAAAAGTCCAGCTGTCCCTGAAGGGCTTCTATGGCTTTTATTTATTCTCTAAAGGACCAGACAAATGCTTTTAGTACATGGCTTAGTTGAATACTTGATTCTGATTAGTCTATTTGGACAATCTAGATGTCTGTTATTTTACGATAACAGACCGTTGCTAAGGAGAACAGACCGTTGCTAAGCAGGATCAATGGAGTCATATCAAACCGCAGAAAGAAGTCCGGTCAATTTAACGTCAGCTGTGGACAACAAACATTCGTTTTCCCTCCATCAGAAAACACAATGGCATAGTTTTGAATATTCATTTTTATATTTTTGTTATAGAGCACAACACTTTGGATTCATGATGACTAAACTGTCCTCAGTAAAGAAAAGAAAAAGAGACCAAGAGAAGGAAAGAGGTTAAAAGACAGAGCGACGGACGTCAGAGAAATCAACAGAAGAAGACAGACAGGAAGTAAACACTACAGGGAACAGCAGAAGAAGACAGACAGACATGTATTTCTTAGTGGAATCAATGGGCGCGTTCACACCCAAAAGATTACTTAGTGCCGGGAGCTTTTACCCCCATTTTTAGTGCCTGCTGAGAGGTGGTACTCTCCTGGGGGAAAAAAGTGCCCCGGTTCTGATTGGCTGGGCGAATTGCAAACCACGCCCCGTAAAACTCTGAAATGTGTTGTAGAGCCGCCATTTTATTATCCTTGCATTAGCATTATTAGCATTACTAGCATTAGCATTCGCCCAGCGCACAAACAGAGAGAGGCTAACTGATGGCAACACAAAAGAAAACATGGGAATGTACTCTGAAGGCTTCAGTAGAAGCTGCTGGGAGTCCCAGCAGCTTCTACTGAAGCCAGTCCCCAACTCCGGGGACTTCCGGCCGGGGACTTCGGGTGGCAGTATACGCCGTGAAGTTGTTTGCGGCCTGCCAGTAAACCCAAAGCAGAAGAAGACAAAGTGAAGTCAGCGGCTCATTAGCGTAATCTTCCTTCAGGGAACTTATTCCTGTGTGAACGCGATCTGCTCTTTAGTTCCATGGGGGTACTAAGTGCTGGGTACTAAGTGCTGGGTACTAAGTGCTGGGAACTAAGTGCTGGGTATTAAGTGCTGGGAACTAAGTGCTGGGTACTAAGTGCTGGGTACTAAGTGCTGGGAACTAAGTGCTGGGTATTAAGTGCTGGGTATTAAGTGCTGGGAACTAAGTGCTGGGTACTAAGTGCTGGGAACTAAGTGCTGGGTACTAAGTGCTGGGAACTAAGTGCTGGGTATTAAGTGCTGGGAACTAAGTGCTGGGAACTAAGTGCTGGGTACTAAGTGCTGGGAACTAAGTGCTGGGTACTAAGTGCTGGGAACTAAGTGCTGGGAACTAAGTGCTGGGTATTAAGTGCTGGGAACTAAGTGCTGGGAACTAAGTGCTGGGTACTAAGTGCTGGGAACTAAGTGCTGGGTACTAAGTGTTGGGAACTAAGTGCTGGGAACTAAGTGCTGGGAACTAAGTGCTGGGTACTAAGTGCTGGGAACTAAGTGCTGGGTACTAAGTACGGCAAAGTACTTGGTGTGAACTAAGTAATAATACGATCATTTTAAATCAACATTGTGAGTAAAGTTGATGGTTTATTTGTGGTCGTGTAATAAGCAGGTAAAACACCTTTGCGTCGGGATCCTGATCACCATGTCGGTATTTTGTTTCTCAATAATGACGCCTCACTGCACATCTTCCCTCACTTAACCTTTCATCTTCTGGTGATCCTTGATATGAAAAAGTCCTCCAACACGACCTAACTCTCTTCTCCGTATAACACGTAGATGTGAGCAGATGGAGTCTCTCCTCAGACAGAGAGACAGTGCAGTGAGATAATAGCCCACAGCTAATCCACTGCACACTGAAAACTCATCACTCCTTCAGGAAAAAGAAAAGAGAAATCCTGCTCCCCAAGACGGAGAGAGATACTCTGCTTAAGGTGGAAGGTTGGTGCTGCTCCTCCTGTGTGACATGTCTGTTAAGCACAGTTCAGAGGATTTGACTCGTCTTTATTGACGAGTAGCTCTGTATGTTACGAGCCTGCCGGTGAACGAACACACACACACACACACACACACACACACACACACACACACACACACACACACACACACACACACACACACACACACACACACACACACACACACACACACACACACACACACAGCAACCAGCATTTGTAAAGCAACATATCAGTGTATTAGTACGTTGACTCATTCAATGAGACTTGTTGCTGACCATGTAGTGATACAGGCAATACAATATCCTATTTTCAAATGTATTGATGGACATTTCTCGCAGATAGCGGTCTCCATTTGTGTTTTTATGACATAAAGATCTATCTGCAGACTCTAAAAACGTGTTATTTCCAGCTCCCTAAATTATGAGGCAACTTTCCAATTTCGTACATCATTAATTCCCAACATATTCCAGAGGTTATTAAAACATTTGCCTGTATCCATTATTATTTTATTATATTATAATCATTTGTTTGGTTACATTCAGTATCTATTAACAGTGTTCTATTTAATTTCCAGTAATCTTTAATGCAGTTATGTCTGATTGGTCACATACTGACTTTTAGAATAACAGTGTTGTGATCTGTAAAAACTGAGAGTTTGATAAGCACCGAATCCACATTATATTGAATGTCTCTGGAAACCAAGCAGCTGGATTGCTGAGATGTTCCCTTATTGATCAAAGTGTAGGTTCTTTGGTTTATTGTCATGTCACCCATCATGATCAATATGAAAGATCCACAAAATGTCTGCTTGCAATCAAACAGACAAGATGTAAATGATTGAGGATGAGTTGGGTTCGCAGGTACGTACATGCTACATTAAGTCACATAATGGAGAACAGGCGGTCAAACTGTGTGTGTGTGTGTGTGTGTGTGTGTGTGTGTGTGTGTGTGTGTGTGTGTGTGTGTGTGTGTGTGTGTGTGTGTGTGTGTGTGTGTGTGTGTGTGTGTGTGTGTGTGTGTGTGTGTAGCTTCAATAAATACATGTATTGTGCAATTACTAAACACTGAATTTGAAACTTTGTGTACTTTTACATCAGATAATAGTTTGGAAATTGAGACGGGTAAAGTCAAAATGCTTTTCTGTTCTGATTTAGTCTTTGATATTTAATTTGAGTAACCTAAAGCTCCCTTTAAATGTGAATTCATTCCTGAAAACCACTCGTAAATCCTTAAAATGTTCTTTAACATCAGGTGGTACATAATAAACGAAATGTCTCTTAGTAACGCACTATAACATCCTCATACCTCGAAATCTCTCTGCTAAGTGATTTATTGAAGTGCCCAAAAGGGGATTAATTCAGAGCCTTTAAAGCCTTCAGGCAGTGAAGATCAAATACTCGTATTGTCAGTCAATGATTTGAGATATGATGTGAAGCTCTGTCCCCGGTGACAAAGTGACATCATCCATTATGTCATGTAACGCAATAGTTGCACCATCGGACTTTCTCAACTGAAAGTCAGATGGTGCAACTATTGCGTTGTTTACAGCCTTGTAGATCCGAACAAAAACGATTCGGAAAAGGAAGTGGGTGATTCAAGAGGATATATTATACAGATGTTCAGGTTCATATCAGTATGTAGTGTCTCTACTTTAAAGAGTCCTCTCCTGCTGATGTTCAGGTGTATATCAGTATGTAGTGTCTCTACTTTAAAGAGTCCTCTCCTGCTGATGTTCAGGTTCATATCAGTATGTAGTGTCTCTACTTTAAAGAGTCCTCTCCTGCTGATGTTCAGGTGTATATCAGTATGTAGTGTCTCTACTTTAAAGAGTCCTCTCCTGCTGATGTTCAGGTGTATATCAGTATGTAGTGTCTCTACTTTAAAGAGTCCTCTCCTGCTGATGTTCAGGTGTATATCAGTATGTAGTGTCTCTACTTTAAAGAGTCCTCTCTTGCTGATGTTCAGGTTCATATCAGTATGTAGTGTCTCTACTGGGACATGTCTCCATGCTCTAATGTTCAAAAAGCTCTTTATTGTTCTCATACTGCCTGTGCTGCAGAACCTCTTTTCACCCTCTGTCTGAAACCAGAGCACAGTCTGCTCTGATTGGTTAGCTGGCCGGCTCTGTTGTCCCGCCCATTAGCCTATCACATACAATTTCTTGGAGCGCTAGCTAATAGAAGCGCAATCCAAACCATGATGTTTTTCACACCACTTGGTGCCAACATACTCAGGTAATTGATACAGAAATGCAAGATTAAAATGCTTTACTTCATAGGAAACATAAAACCAGCCTTCTCTACCGTATATTCTTCGTGCAAATCCCTGAACAAAGAGCTTGATGGACTCTGGAACAGGATGCCATTTCAACAGGACTGATACTATAGTGAAAATAAAACCTAAGGAAAACAATATTCCTTACATGAAAGCAGATGTGCACCTTCTAACCTATTGGTGTGTCCCTTCTAAAGGAGGGTAGTAAAAACCACCATACCGCGGGCTGGTTATGCTCAAAATGGTTGCTTCAGACTTTAAACCAAATCATCAGCGGTTTTAATAATTGAATCCGATTTTTTTTTTTTTTAACCACAAAGGGTTTTCAATTCAATGAAGGTTGATCCTCTCCTGACATCATCAACAACAGCCCAGGGTTAGATTTCCACTCTGCTCTGAGGGTCTCTTAGCACAAATAACCAAAACCTCTGAGACCCTTTCACCTTCAACTGCACCATCTGCATATTCACACATAATATCAACCTGATAGTCCTTCAAAACCCATTGCTCTGCTCTGATAATCCCATGTCCGGGGAGTCGTAAGCAACAGCACAAGCAATTACAAAATCACTCACATGCTGGAATCAAATTATTGAAGATTAGATTAAACCTTGATTGTGTTTTTTTCCCCTTCAGGTGGAAAATGTTTGCTCAGCATGTGGAGATAAGAGTCGCTGCAGCAACAGGACGAATGCTGAGATCTGTGTTCACACATCTTGGTTAAGCAGGTTGCACTCACTGGATCGTGAAATGCCCTTTTGGCCATTGCGCTTCAGTTTATGTTACAAATCAGCAGCCTGTTACATTAAGCTGTGCTCAGTGAGCTCTCCGGGGCAAATACATGTGTGCGGAAAGCAGGTAGCAGATGTGGAGGGAGAGGACATACGGAAAAAATAAGAAATCAACTGACTTCCACCACATCAGACCGGGCAGAATAATGGAGTCACGCACAATTGGGAAAGCACTGAATATCTAAAAGTGAGATAGAAGTTGGCAGGAAAATAGAACCTCCAAGAAAAAGCTGAAACACCGTCATACACACACACACACACACACACACACACACACACACACACACACACACACACACACACTCACTAACACTCATTCACGCTCTGAGGTGCAACGGTGAAGAAATGAAGGTCGACCTTACCTCCCAGCGCTTGTTTCATTACGAAATTCATGATGATGGCTTTTAATTCCCTGCCTTCTTTGTCCGAGCGATGTTACATTCAATAGTGACGGAAAAGTAGAAGTCCTTTGTGGCCAGATCTAGGAAAGAGAAGCAAACAAAATCCTTAACAAAATTAATCTTAAACACCCCAAAATGCATCATTAACACAGCAAACGCAACAAGCAATAGGGCATATGTTAGAATTTCTTGAGATGCAAGGATAAAGAGGTCACTAAAACCTCACTCCACACTACTACAGACACTAAATATTTAAATAGGGTTGTAGAAATACTACAATCATTTCTGAATAGCGCATATCTAGGCTTATCCATATTTGTTTGAAAAGCACGTTTCTTCAATACACTGATGAAGGACACCAAGGTCAATGGTTCAAACACAACCTGAAAAACGCCAAATAACTCAAATCTCCTCACAAATGTGAATCTTTTTCAAGAACACCGGGCTTTAGTGAGAAGGAGTAACGTGTCACGACGATCAGAAACACCCTCTCGAGTTTACAGAAAGTGCACGGTGCAAGTCCTCGTGCTGGTCAGGACAATATGCTGCGATGCACGAGGACTCCGGAAGAAACCAATGGTGTGTATTTTTTCCTCATCATCATGTGGTAAAACTTTCCATCCTCCATTGGAGGGACGGTGGGAACAGCCATCCCAAACAAGCTGCTCGTTAATTACGCAGCAAAGCATGCACGTTATCAGCTAAATATGTGCTGTGAATGTGATCAAAATCGAGCTGGAGATACATTTACGTGCACAGAGACAGAGACGGTGAGTCGGTGAGTCTGGCTTCAGTACCAGGGATAGCGTCCTAAACCGATGACATGCATTGAAACATCCGCCGCAAAGCATCAATTTACCTCTGTCCGGCGACTGGTTGAAATCCTCCTCACACACTCACACACCAAACACAGGGATCAGAGAGCTGCAGCGAAGTTATCCTGCAGCGGGCAACAGCTAATCGAACTGATTGTCCCTCCTCGCATCTCCGGCTCCTGGGGCTGGGAAAAGAAGGACGTCCTTGGTGCTGCTTCTTCCTGCACACACACACACTACACACTCACACAGACACACGTAGAGAGAAAGAGGAGGGGTGTAGTGGTGGTTTGTGGATGGAGAAGCAGCTGCCGTTCACACCGTTTTGGAGAGGGAGCGACAGAAGGGATGGAGAGAGAAACGTCCCACTAACCTGACCGACAGAGTGATCAATTATTCAGCCCACTGACGTCCTAAAGCCAGCCCTCTGTCTCTGAGACGGGGAGAGATTTCACTTAATAAGGTAGTGCAGAATTAAGCGGGAAAATTATGGGTGTGGGGTAAACATCTCTTTGTCTTGTGTAATGTGACTCAAATCTGTTAGCATACAGGAGACGTGATGGGAAGATCATGGAGTTCCTTTCTATAGGGAATTCCCGTGTGTGCCTTTTTACTACACCATATTGCAATTGCCTATGTGTTGAGTGGTTACATCTTTACATTATTCTAGACAGCAGGATATATCAGTGGTGTAAACAGACATTTTTAGGGGCTCGGATAAAATGAACAAAGAGGCACCTCACCCTGATAACTGGTAAGATGCTTTGCCTTTAATCATCCTTGTATCCAACAAAAATTAATTCCCATACAATTAAACCGAATACTCAATTATATGTTGCAGGCAAACACATTTTACTACCAGATTATGGTTGCAGTTCTCTAAATACATGATTGAAACAAAACAAAAAGGCTTTGTTAGGTGTTTTTTTTAATATCATGGTTTAGCAAAACACTGTAAGCCTATGCAAAAAAGTTGATGTACATTAATGACGTGATCAAATACTACTACTTTAAGCCTTGAGTTACTGTTTTGGCCTTTTTAGTCTTGTCTTTTTCGCAACCAACAATAAAACATGAGTGAGAGTTAGTTAAAACCTAATGCTCAAGACATTTTAGGTTGACCGACATGTTAATGTGAAATTTCATAAACTGAAAAAATATTGTGAAAGGGTAACATGTGTAAAAGGAAACACAGAAAGCAACCAGACTGGATAATGCCCGTGTAGCGATCTGTCATTCACAAAGTAGTCCCGCCCCCAACGTCAATGTGACTTAAAAATGGGGCCATAAGTTACACAATGAACACCATACTGTATTGAAGAAGACTTGAAACTACAGATTGAGACCATAAACTCAACAGGAAAATGTTTACTGAGGTGTTAAATCAATAGAGAAGAAGGGTCATTTTCTTATAGACTTCTTTACAAAATGACATGATTACAACCAGTGGAGTCGCCTCCTGCTGGATATCGGAGGAATTGCAAGTCCAGGACTTATCCGCATTGTCATCACTTTTTTTTACGTCTTTGAATTTACTGAAGTCATTAAACGGAAGTCAATATTCACATTTGGTTTCACACAGGATACCATCTACAATTTTTGGACAAAATGTATTCTTATAGCATTCAACAGCAAGTCTAGTGTTTGTTATAATATTATTACAGTCTAACACTCCCATAGAGAATAAGAAAATGGGTCTGATTTCATTGGGAAGTTGTCCTCACAAAGGCACATGTGTCTATGTGTACTCAACATTCCTGTAAATATAAACAGTTATGTTTATTGTTTACTCATAATATGAAGTCAGCGTCCACTTGAGTAGTACAGTAATATATGGCGTGATCTTTACGAGGCTCTCGACTGTTGTTGCACATGAAGTAGGGCTGCTCAATTAATCGTATTTTAATCGCAATTATGATTATGGCTTGCAACGATTACGAAAACAACGTAATCGAAATACAACGATTTTTTTTATTTATTTACTTTTATAAAAAAAAAAAAAATTGTATTGGTTTTTCAGTTGAATTATACTTAAAGTTCAGGGTAATCAACTGTTAAAAACGTACTGTTCACAAAAATAAATTGATGTTTTCAAAGTAAATGGATAATCGTTTTTAATAATCGTGATATCAATTATTGACCCAAATAATCGAGATTAGGAATTTTGCCATAATCGAGCAGCCCTAGCATGAAGATATTTGAATATGTTATAGGGAGTACTACACAGAACGTGAAAGAATTGTGTAATATCTTACGATATGTGGGTCTTCAAAGTGTCTGTGAAACTGACTCATGTTGAGCTGGGAGACTATAACAACTTTAAGAGAAAGAAGTACAAACTGAAACCTGGAGTTTGGAAGATGTGAGCATGTACCAGACAGGGGAAGTCTTACACAACATACTTTCAATTGCTTTATAGGGAATAAAGAATCTAAGAGTTTGAACCATAATAGAAGCTGCAGTGAGTGAGGATATCTCAGCCGGATCATTTTTACCATGTTTCCTACAAAATCCTTTGGACAAAAGTTTAGAAAATGAAGGTGTAAGGCTTCAACATAAAAAGAGGCCATTCCCAATGTCCTCGCTTTGACAAATTATCATTGCTGCATTGTTAAGGTTGCTTTTCAAGTATAAACTTCATTCATTCACTCAAGTTTTTACATTATCTTATTATTTGGCCAGCAATGTGTTCTGGATGGAGATATTGACAAGAAAATAATCAGCCTCCAGTAAATTGTGGAGCATTTGGTTCACGATCTGAACGCCTCAATCACAAACAACTCTCCAACACTTTCATGAAAACATGTTTACTTTTGGGTCCGTGCAGTTTCGATGGAAACTAGCCTTGTTTTTTTCAAATACTGGATGTAGTCTTTGTCCATATTTTACCTTCAACAGCTTTACACTGCACTCTTTAATTTAACATACTATAAAACACTGTCATATCATGCATACAATATGGACCGACCTGTTTCACCACTTACATCTAGAAGCTATATCAAGATTCAAACCCAGCATACCATTTCTAAGGCTACTCCACCACAACAAATGGAAAAATTGTCAATGTAATAAGAAAAGGGTAAAAGGCAAACTGTTGCTCTACCCTGATCTTGATTCCTTGCAGAAATGTGTTTTCTTATGGAATATTTCATATACATAAACATGACGAACAAATTATTTTGACAAATAAAATGGCATATACATTAAAGTAACTTCCACAAGAAGTATAGTAAAGCCTTTGGCTCTGTTCAGAGGTTACAATGGAGTGCAACATCAGACTTTCTTTAGCACATACATCATAGAAGCAAGTTATGTTTTGGAAGAAAGGGTATTATCTTACACATAGACTCAGCCCTGTACAGATTTTGGGCTGTTTATTCCATAATGGCACTTAGCCCTTTATGTTACCAGTTCATTATTTTCCCTATCAGTATCTTGCGTGCTGGGAGGTTTTAAACTGTAAGGCTGTTTTTTACATTGACACCAAAGATGATTCAGTATTCAACTTTATCCTGGTAGAAAATGTGTTCTGCAAATGTATGCAAAGCTGTGACACTAACATTTCCCGTCCTACACCCTTCGAGCTGTATCTCATTTAGCAATCCCATTCAGCACACACTGATGCTCTCTGGTTGGCATGATTTGTATGTAAAACCGTGCCAATTTGAGGCCCTTCACCATTCAGCTGTGTAACAGGGACTTGACATGTTTCCTGGAATTAGGCAGCATGTAGAGATTTTTGATCCCCCCTCTTATTTTACCTCCACCGTTCACTTCATTTGAGGAGTATCGTGAACACAAGCATGAACAGTGTGCCAAACTCAGGTAATTAGACTTCCTCCTCTCTCCACCGAGGAATTCTCCCCAAATACTGAAGCTCAGACGAGGAACAGTTAAGACATTTCAAAACATGTTTCTGCTTGGTGTTAAATGCAACTGCACATACTGTATATGAAGTTAAACAGATTGTCTTCATAATAGCAGGAAATATTCTGCCAATGTTCAGGTGTATATCAGTATATAGTGTCTCTACTTTAAAGAGTCCTCTCCTGCTGATGTTCAGGTGTATATCAGTATGTAGTGTCTCTACTTTAAAGAGTCCTCTTCTGCTGATGTTCAGGTGTATATCAGTATGTAGTGTCTCTACTTTAAAGAGTCCTCTCCTGCTGATGTTCAGGTGTATATCAGTATATAGTGTCTCTACTTTAAAGAGTCCTCTCCTGCTGATGTTCAGGTGTATATCAGTATGTAGTGTCTCTACTTTAAAGAGTCCTCTCCTGCTGATGTTCAGGTGTATATCAGTATGTAGTGTCTCTACTTTAAAGAGTCCTCCTGCTGATGTTCAGGTGTATATCAGTATGTAGTGTCTCTACTTTAAAGAGTCCTCTCCTGCTGATGTTCAGGTGTATATCAGTATGTAGTGTCTCTACTTTAAAGAGTCCTCTCCTGCTGATGTTCAGGTGTATATCAGTATGTAGTGTCTCTACTTTAAAGAGTCCTCTCCTGCTGATGTTCAGGTGTATATCAGTATGTAGTGTCTCTACTTTAAAGAGTCCTCTCCTGGTGATGTTCAGGTGTATATCAGTATGTAGTGTCTCTACTTTAAAGAGTTCTCTCCTGCTGATTTTCAGGTGTATATCAGTATGTAGTGTCTCTACTTTAAAGAGTCCTCTCCTGCTGATGTTCAGGTGTATGTCAATTTTTGTGCAGTTTCCTTAATAAATACAAAGAAAACATGGATTTGTTGCAACTGGGACAGTGCTACTTCAACCTCCAGACAACACAGCTCTGTCCTTGGTCGTGAAACAGCAGCCAACGACACTCATATAGTTTACATGTTGTGTCTCTAGGCCATCACTTAGCTGTTTTAAAAAATAAGGAGAAGAGTCAGGCGATGGCAGATGATTCATTATATTCAGTTGTAGGGAAATTGTGTTTTTTGGAACAAGTTTGACATTTTAAACACCAACCCATTGTTTCACGTTCCCCCACCTCCTAACTTGAGTGGACATTATAATCTATTAGATATCAAGGTTCAAGGTTCTTTATTTGTCATACGAACATAGCTACAGAGTAGTTATGTCGATGAAAATCTTATGTCACAGGCTTCTCCAACAGTGCAACACAATAATACAGGGAAACAGAAAAATATAGTGCAAGTAAAGATTAAAAAGTAAAATAGTTTAAAAAAAGTGAAGTAGTGAAAAAAGAGGATATTTCTAAACATATGAAGGACATGTGGCCGAAAGCTCCTTAAAAAACAGTTACAATTAGTGGATAAGAAATTGTTATAAAATCCATTATTATAATATTATTATATGTATATATTGTTAATTGTTCATAGACTATAGAGCAAATGAAAACAGCCTTTTTGAATAGAAATCTTGTCATGGTTCTTTAGTCAAGTCAAAGTCAACCTTATTGTCAATCTCAAAATATACAGTGAACGATCTAAATACTGTTTCCCAAAGTCCCGAGGTATAAAATAACATTAAAATACAATAACCGATAATAAATAGCTGCAAACTACAGTAATGTTGTTGCTACACATTTCCTCTCAGAGTTGCTATTGGCTGAATCGGAGGTCGTCTGCGTTCACACACGAGCCTCCATCAGCCTGACTGGGCTATTGATCAGGAGCAGGGGTCAATAGCAACTCACATTGAATGATTTAAAGGCAGTTTATGTCATCACAGTATTGCATTACCATTGTGACTGATCTGATCAATTAGAGTATATGACCCTTAAACGTTGACCCTTAAGTGTTTAGTCAAATGTTATGGATTATGCTGCTGGTGTGAAGAAAGGTATACAAAAAGAAAATGTTAGTATTTATTCTTCGCTGTGATTGATTCATGATCTGGATTCGTTAAATTAATGAGTCAATTATTCAGGAAGAAACTTTCACTTCCATCACAGTTATAAATATCTGGTGCTTTGTCATTAATATAATGTCGCAGGAATGAGTCTCACAACCCGGAAATTATTTAGCATTTCACAACTACTGGTTCCCTCGTCTCAAAGTAAATATTTTTTAAATGTTATTTTGGGAACACGCCTAACATAAGGTCTATGTTTTACACATGCTTAAAATATTTAAATGTATTTTTTTCTACTTCATCAAATACCCAACTGGTGAATTTAAAAACGGCGGTTGCTAAGAGGTGTCTAATGAGACGACTAAACATCATCACGCCCAGCATTAGCCACCTTTAGCTTAGCGGTGGTGATGTGAAGTCATGTGACCGTGCTGCAGTTCCTTTATAGCCCAACATTAGCCTCCTTTAGCTTAGCGGTGGTGATGTGAAGTCATGTGACCGTGCTGCAGTTCCTTTATAGCCTAACATTAGCCACCTTTAGCTTAGCGGTGGTGATGTGAAGTCATGTGACCGTGCTGCAGTTCCTTTATAGCCTAACATTAGCCACCTTTAGCTTAGCGGTGGTGATGTGAAGTCATGTGACCGTGCTGTAGTTCCTTTATAGCCCAACATTAGCCTCCTTTAGCTTAGCGGTGGTGACGTGAAGTCATGTGACCGTGCTGTAGTTCCTTTACAGCCCAACATTAGCCACCTTTAGCTTAGTGGTGGTGACGTGAAGTCATGTGACCGAGCTGTACTTCCTTATAATATAGGGTTAGCCTTTTACTTATCTTTTTTTACGCACTATACTGAAATCCAACGGGAAAATCCCATTGCTTTTAGTAGAGAGAGCCCTTGAAATGCTAACTTCTCTATAAAAGCCATACCATATATGCCTTTCTAAATACTGTACACTGCTCAGTTAATGTTGCATACAAACACCTTAATGGTACCCTGGAAAACGCTCCTGTCTGTCCACTGTTGTAGTTTTCCGTTGGTTCCTTTAGTAGAAATTAACATTCTTGTCTATGAAAAAATACGACTTTTTACCTTCAAACTTACAGAAGTTCGACACAAATACATTGAAACTTTTGTTCATTTGTCCCAGCTTTACCTTCAACCTTGCCTGACGCAACATCCCTGGGAACTGAGTAAAAGCAGAAACAGAATGAAAACTTTATTTATTTCTTAGATCCCTTTTGATGCAAGAACTGAGCAGAAAAAATACACCTCACCATCTCTTTCACACTCACTCCCCTGACATCTTGTTAATTCCCACCATAATGCACTATATGCTTCTTTCATCCTACACACACACACACACACACACACACACACACACACACACACACACACACACACACACACACACACACACACACACACACACACACACACACACACACACACACACACACACACACACACACACACACACACACACACACACACAGGTTATCAGTGCAGGAGGAACAGGGACATCAGAGGATCCCTGCTGACCTGATCTGTGAGTTTAAGTGTGGAGGTGATGTGTATGTTGTTAAATGTATTCCCCTGTGACTGCGCTCAGGTCACTGATTTCCCCCGAGGATAATATGTATGGATAACCTTGGAGCTGTTGTTAATCCCCAGATAGGTGATAGAGTCCCTTTAATGTGACTGTGGGAACTGGGATATTTGTCACAATATGATTACTTGAACTACACACTCACACAACATAAATCAATTAATAATAAGGCAAAGATTCGGAGCTGAGAGCAGTAATGGTTTGTCATGAAGGTCGTAGTAAGGGATAAAATGCAGCGAGGCGGACATAAGTGAAAAAAATAACAGGGTGTTCAGCAGACGGATGCAAAGGTGTTTTCCCACTAGTTACACAGCTGAATACTAAATAAACCAACAACTTAACTTCACATTTAAAACGATCACATTGTTTCAGCAGCATCAACGACTGGAACTGTGGCATAAGCAAAGTAACTTATATACTAATATATAGCTATAATAGCACTAATCAAAGTTTTCTGTAACTATCCAGCCGGTTTTTAGTGTGTCTCCAGTGTTTATTTCCTATCTCTCTTCTTCTGCAGTTCCCTTTAGTGTTTACTTCCTGTCTGTCTTCTTCTGCTGTTCCCTTTAGTGTTTATTTCCCATCTCTCTTCTTCTGCTGTTCCCTTTAGTGTTTACTTCCTGTCTGTCTTCTTCTGCTTTTCCCTTTAGTGTTTACTTCCTGTCTGTCTTCTTCTACTTTTCCCTTTAGTGTTTACTTCCTGTCTGTCTTCTTCTGCTGTTCCCTTTAGTGTTTATTTCCCATCTCTCTTCTACTGCTGTTCCCTTTAGTGTTTACTTCCTGTCTGTCTTCTTCTGCTGTTCCCTTTAGTGTTTACTTCCTGTCTGTCTTCTTCTGCTTTTCCCTTTAGTGTTTACTTCCTGTCTGTCTTCTTCTGCTGTTCCCTTTAGTGTTCATTTCCCATCTCTCTTCTTCTGCTGTTCCCTTTAGTGTTTACTTCATGTCTGTCTTATTCTGCTGTTCCCTTTAGTGTTTACTTCCTGTCTATCTTCTTCTGCTGTTCCCTTTAGTGTTTACTTCCTGTCTGTCTTATTCTGCTGTTCCCTTTAGTGTTTACTTCGTGTCTGTCTTCTTCTACTGTTCCCTTTAGTTTTTATTTCCCATCTCTTTTCTTCTGTTGTTCCCTCAAGTGTTTACTTCCTGTCTGTCGTCTTCTTCTGCTGTTACCTTTAGTGTTTACCTTCTGTCTGTCTCCTTCTGCTGTTACCTTTAGTGTTTACCTTCTGTCTGTCTCCTTCTGTTGTTCCCTTCAGTGTTTACTTCCTGTCTGTCTTCTTGTGTTTACTTCCTGTCTGTCTCCTTCTGCTGTTACCTTTAGTGTTTACCTTTTGTCTGTCTCCTTCTGCTGTTACCTTTAGTGTTTACTTCCTGTCTGTCTCCTTCTGCTGTTACCTTTAGTGTTTACCTTCTGTCTGTCTTCTTCTGTTGATTTCTCTGACGTCCAGCGCTGTGTCAAGGTAAGGTACGTTTATTTATATAGCAAATAAATATTTAAGAAGCATTCGACAGTGTTTCTGATAGAGGAAACTAATGTTTGTTTTCCACAGCTGACGTTAAATCAACCAGAATTCTTGTTGTATATTGATGATCGCACATAGTCCCTTGATACTGCCTAGCGACAGTGTGTTTGCCAAAAAAGAACAACCTCTGGAATGTCCAACTGACCAATAAGAATGTAATAATCAACTTTAAAAGTACATTTTAAGAGTATATATGTGTAGTTTTCGGGTAAGTCTAGTTTAAAAAGACATATCTAAAACCAAAAGGACTGAATAAGAACAGAAATACAATTTTGATGCCGTATTTTTGTCATCTGTTTCAGTTTACAGACTATTATCTGAAGTAATTGTGCAGATTCAAATTAATTCCAATATAATTGCTCATACTAAATTTAAACCAGGCTACACGCTTACACAAGATGAGAAATCAATCCAGACTATCCAACTCATTAAATTATAGGAGTTGCGTTACATAATATGCAGCTCAAGCCTAAAGTCAATATAGAGAAAACTGTCACAAAAGATAATAATCATCTTAATCATTGCTGTGTCAGTCCCTTTGGTGTTGTTGCTTTTTATTATAACGTGTAATCTTTAAGGAGCTGAAGCTTTATTAATACGCATTCAGTGACTGCGCTGGCATTATGACATTTCTCACCGTGATGTTCTGTTTTTGGATTTCATATTAAAAATAAATTGTTCGACTGAGGCTTCGTATGCCACCCAAAGGCCTCGTTGAGATACAGACATCCCAGTTTTCAGAGAAACAATCCGATTCATTTTGTGCAGCTCAACAGATTACCGAGTGCCTCTCACCTCTTCTATATGCTGCAGAGGATAAAGATCAAAGCAGAAACGAAGTAATACATTCTTGATATCGTCAGAAGCGTCAATGTTCAGTCAGTTTATTCAACCTGCAGTGCGAAGAATTGAGGAGAAGAACGCTGGAAAAAATCAGACTTATCGTTGCTCTTACAACAGATAGCTTATAAGTTGGTTTTAGGTTTTCGAGCTACAGCAGTTGAACGTGTTGGGTGCTGTGTACACAGGAGTCAATAAGTCAATCTTAGAAACTGAAGCTATTGGACTGAAATGTAGCCGTTGTTCTCCATCGTCTCTTAAGTCTGACAGCTCACTACAGCCAAAGGGAAAGCTGCTCAAAGAAACAGAGACAAATGTGCTCAGAGATCCTTTTCAGCAAGTTGGTGCATGCTTCATCATTTCAATGGGATCAGATCATTTTTTCACTGCACATTCATTTAAAGGATGACTACGGCAGTTGGGCTAAGACTCAGAGTAAGGTTTCTGTGCAAGTTAATGGTCTGCAAAGGCTAAAATCAATGTTTTCCCTCATTCACTGGCCTCCTTTGTCTACTTCCGGATAATAGTGACATCACTACAGTATCTAACACTCGCTCTTCTACTTGCTAGCGCTCCAACACATTGCACGTGATAGGCTAAGGGGCGGGACATCTCTAAGCTGGTTGACCAATCACAACAGAGCCGGCCAGCTAACCAATCAGAGCAGACTGGGCTCTGGTTTCAGACAGAGGGTGAAAAGAGGTGCTGCTGCACAGACTCTTTAAAGTAGAGGCACTACATACTGATATACACCTGAACATCAGAAGGAGAGGACTCTTTAAAGTAAGAGGTGCTGCTGCACAGACTCTTTAAAGTAGAGACACTACATACTGATATACACCTGAACATCAGAAGGAGAGGACTCTTTAAAGTAGAGACACTACATACTGATATACACCTGAACATCAGCAGGAGAGGACTCTTTAAAGTAGAGACACTACATACTGATATACACCTGAACATCAGCAGGAGAGGACTCTTTAAAGTAGAGACACTACATACTGATATACACCTGAACATCAGCAGGAGAGGACTCTTTAAAGTAGAGACACTACATACTGATATACACCTGGACATCAGCAGGAGAGGACTCTTTAAAGTAGAGACACTACATACTGATATACACCTGAACATCAGCAGGAGAGGACTCTTTAAAGTAGAGACACTAAATACTGATATACACCTGAACATCAGCAGGAGAGGACTCTTTAAAGTAGAGACACTACATACTGATATACACCTGAACATCAGCAGGAGAGGACTCTTTAAAGTAGAGACACTACATACTGATATACACCTGAACATCAGCAGGAGAGGACTCTTTAAAGTAGAGACACTACATACTGATATACACCTGAACATCAGCAGGAGAGGACTCTTTAAAGTAGAGACACTACATACTGATATACACCTGAACATCAGCAGGAGAGGGCTCTTTTAACAAAACTCCCAGCCTTTCATATCGATTCAGTATATATGCACTTTGTCTTTTGTTGGTTGGTGTAGTGCAGGGGTGTCAAACTCAAATACACAGTGGGCCAAAATAAAAACATGGGTAGGCCTACTAGTCGAGGGCCGGACTGGTTCAATGTTTATTGCAGAACTTATTCTAATGAACTTATTGCACATATTAAACCTGGAACTAACAAAGCTTCAATGATTGCCTGTAAAAAAAAACATTAAACATTAAATAATCAGTTGCATTCATTTTGTATGCTATCATGTCTCCACAGGCCGACAACAGCTTCAAAAAAATTATTTCCCTCAAAGAAAAAAACAAACATGCCCTGTTGTCGCAAGAAAGAAAGTGCAACAGGAAACATCCATGTAAACTCATCTTGCTGCTCTGTGATGCTAGTTCAGATACTTGGCATCTCATCTTGGGTGCAAGGTCATCAATGTTTGGGCTCAGGCTCTGAGTTGAGGAAACCCTCAGGATTTGATTGAAGGTGTGCGTGCAATATACCGGCGGGCCAGATCCAATAGAAATGTAAAATGATCCTGCGGGCCGAAATTAAATCTACCACGGGCCTGATTTGGCCCCCGGGCCTTGAGTTTGACACATGTGGTGTAGTGTGTCCCTTCTGAAGTATTATAGTTGCTAAAATAACGATAGATAACGATCTTTAAATGGCATAGAATCAAAACCGGTTCTTATACTGTACATGCTTCACAAATGTTTCCTTATCTGTATCTACTCAGAGGTCATATGGACTGTCAGCTTAAGAAGCCCAGTGACACAGAAAAGCTTCATCTCATGCCAAAAAAATCTATTCTCCTTTCCTTTCACTATTTCTGAGTCAAAAAAAGGGAGTAGATCTTTGTGAAATTATCCATTCAGTTACCAATCAGACTATGACAAATGTGCAGGATGGTTTTAATAATGCATAGGCCTTTCTGGTCATTAGTTTCCATTAACATCTATTCTTCTTTTTGTATTTTGGGCCATGCGGTAGCGTCTGTTAATGATGAGGAAATGAATCTGGGTAATAATGTTCTGGGGAAGGAAATGGGCTGCTGGAATAAATCTTGGTTATGATGTGGAATGGCTGCAGCGTTGGGAGGGTGTCGGTTTGATTCACATGTGAACGGAGGACAGATGAGATGCATCGTGACAGAGAGGGGAAGAGTCGGCGGAAAGCAGAGGAAACAACATCAACAGGGATCAAAGTTTACTTACATGTGACAGCTGACATGCAATGCACAAAACCAGATCATTGTATTTATACATGCAAATCAATTATAATAAAGAAAACATACATTGAAAATCATGAAAAGCTGCTGTATTTTGAACAGTGACCATGGAAGAAGTCATTTTTGCACTAATACGTTGCTAATGATGCTGTTAATTACATGTTTTATTTAGAAATGTTTAAAAACGTTTTTTCAAACTTCAGTCAAACTGATGTTGTTTTGGATGGATGGGGAGCATGAGTTAATTTACCGTAAAAGAACATCTTGTATCCAAAAATAGATGCAACATAATGGTCCGTAAAGCTCCATCGGGTGAGAAGAGAAAAACAAGTAAGCATGACATGCAACGGTGTTATTCCAAACTGAGGAAGTGATGACACTTTTAAGATTTAGAGAAGGCAATGAAGGTCTTTGATTACTTACAGATCATCTTTGTGGAACACAGACATATCAAAGTCTAGTATGTTGAAGAAGGGATGAAGCTCTGTAATTAAAAGTCCTTAAACCTTCATCTAAAGCAGCGGTGTCAAACTAAAGGCCCGGGGGCCAAATCCGGCCCGCGACTATATTTTATGTGGCCCCACAAGAGCTTGCAAAGAATATAATAAGTTTATTATACGGTTGAATGCCGCTTTACAGAAGCAGGTTGTCCATTAACTACATGTCCCACAATGCATCTCATTTTTTTACGTGTACACTGAAGAGACTTGCAATTATTTCCCTGGACTTCTGCTTTCACACATAGTTAATTATGAAGTTATTACCCTATCCAATAATAATCCAATGCAGAGGCAATAATGTAATATAAGACATTATTTTATATATATATTTAAATATGTATTTATATATAGTCCAAGTTTTGAACTGGCTTTTAATAGTTGAAAATAACATTTTGATATGTGTATGTGTTTTTATATGTTTCTAGTTATTGTGCTTTTTATTATTGTTTTATAATTTTACTCCTATTGTGTTATTTTATATTTTTCCCTGTGCACCACTTTGGTCAACTGAGGTTGTTTTAAATGTGCAATATAAATAAATAAAGATTGAGATTGAAAGTTACAACCGGCCCTTTGAGTGCAACCATAATGCTAATGTGGCCCACGATGAAACTGAGTTTGAGACCCCTGATCTAAAGGATCAAACATCCTGCTTGTGTTTCAGTTTTTAGGTGAGATGTTGAGCGTTCATTTGGTGTTCTTAAATCACGCAACAAGAAACCTTCCCAAAAGAGACAAAGATGAATAAATAAAGCACTTTGAAACTAATTGATTTATTGAGTTTTATAAAAAGATATATCAGATCATATACATCAGGGGTGCCCACACTTTTTCAGCTCGGGAGCTACTTTTAAAATGAAAAAGCCCAAAAGATCTACCTACCCTGCCCAATCTGTGTCGCGAGCGCGAGGGGGGGGGGGGGGTAAACGGCGGATAAACTGTGGCGCTTCAGATGAGGAAGTGAGGCCCCCTCATAACTGCATGAACCCGTATGGCACGATACAACTCAGACTGGCTTACCTGTACGTCAATCAAGTGGCAAATGCCATAGTAAGGATGGATGATAGGCTAACTTTAAAAATGTTTTTATTATTATTATTTTAATTATTATTTATTTTTTTCAATGCCATGTGATCCACCCACAATACCTTTGTGATCGACCGGTCGACGTAATGGGCACCCCTGATATAGGCCTACATGCTTTTACCGGAGCGTTTAATCATAAAAATCTGCGCGTGCATGACTCATTTACACGTTCACCATTGTATGAAATGTTACTATAATTTACATTTATATCTTGTATTTTCCACACAGTTCCCTCCAACCTTACATGTTTGACTTTATTCAGTTATTGCAAACGTTGTGATGTCTGTAAACGTTTAAGAACAATTTGTAGCTGCACAGCATGAGTTAGTAATGAATGCCCCCCACTGGCAGGTCTGTGAGGTTTAAGAGGTTTTAAAAGGGCATTTGAACACTCAGAGGAAAAATGTCACAGTAGTCTGTTCCCAACCGAGCCATGGAAACACCACTGGGCTCACACGCCTCTACCATTAAATACAAATTGGCTTTTTTCTATGCAGGTGGGTTAGAGTTTCCCACTTTCCTATTAAGGGTTTTTCTATATTCGACTACAAAGAGTATAATATTTTCAGTCCTTTTGCTCTGGTTCACAAACTTTCCTGTAACCAGCTCACAACCAGAGGATAAGCATATATTGATATTTCTACGGGTTGCTTTGAGACACCTTTTCACTCTCTTCCTCCCCTCCACCAGCCACAGACTTGAGAGGCGTTTTATAGACAACCTGTCCATCCATCTTTTACCGCTTATCCAGGGTAGAGGCCCAAAAATGTTTCCCTGACCACATCAACCAGCTCTGATTTCTCACCTTTTCCCAAAGAGAGTTGGAAGCCACCCCCACAGTCAAACCCATTTTGGTCGCTTGTATCCTCGATCTTGTGATTTCTGTCATGGACTACCCTTCATGAAGTTAGCCCAATTGTTACCATCGTTTATTAGAAGTGTATGAGGGGCGTATAGTTGGATCCTCGTGTAGAAGTTAAAGTGAGGGTTTGGTAAAATCTCGTGTTCTTGTGGGATTCTCTGAATGAGTCTTTTTGTCAGAGCGAGGGACGAGTCATTAGTTATTCAAGGAGATAAATCATTTCTGCAGGGAGTCTCCACAGCATGCTGAGGAACTGAAGCCTGTTGATATCACTCCTCTCTGCCGGTTATCAATCCGTTCATGCAAGTTTGTGTCACGGCAGAGTAAAGCACATAGTCAGCGATGCTCCAGAGTTAGAGCAGGTCGTCCGACAATCAAAGGCTTGGCAGGAAGTTATAGGGTGTTTGGAGTTCTCGTGGATCTGAAACATTAGACACTCAAGACATAATAAGATATAACACAATAGAAACACAGACACACTACTGATTGAACAAATTATTATATTGTTGTACAACAGTATAAGAGCCAGAACACTTGCGTCAAGTCCGCCAAAAGTACATGTGTCCGTCCAAAGAATAACAGCACACTTGTTTTCAGTTTACACAGCACTATACTGTACCTTTGGAACTTTTACAATCACATGTCACAAGATCCTATGCTCAATAACACGCTGCAAACAGACATGTGCACATTCATGGTACCAAGGTCTCTTTAAATAAACTAAAAGATTAAACTCATGAGCTGGCTTACAACCAGGGGCGGCCTGGGACAATCTGCCCGGGACCCTCGACCAGCCCACTTCGGTACCGCCGGCCCCCCTAGGTACCGCTAGTAAATACCGCTAGTAACTTTTCAGACCGGCCCACATCGTCCGACCGGCCCACTTCAGTAGCCTACCGGCACATCGGGATTCGTCCTTGCTTTCAACTCATGATCATATAATATAGATTATTTCAACAGATTTGGTTGTTCTATATGTTTGGGAAGTAGTCAATGTTATTCTAAGTCCCCTAAGGTTGAACTCCTAACCGTCTCCTCTAATTTCTCAAATCCATGTCTGTCTCCTGTCAGTGTAAAAACAATATCTCCCAAATATCCAATTTTGGTAAAGTCCTACTACGAATATAGCATTGTGAGAGGCGAGGATTTTTGTCATTTCTCCGATGCTGTTTAAGATTTCGGGGTTCAATCTGAGTTCAAGAAGTCATGATGAATCAGACATCTCATCATCTGAAGGGAGAACACTTCAGGGAGTCAAACTCGGCATGACAGGAGAACAAACTGAACCAAAATAAACCGCTGTGTGCCTTACTTCCTGTCAGTGTTCAGTGAAATGAAAAGTCCTGCAGAATCTTCTCATAATCTAAGAAAGGTTTGCGATTTTGATTTTCAAGTTATGTATATGTCCTTTCTGCATGATGGTGTTCAGTTTCTTTGACAGGGCTACATGCTAGTATATGTGTAGGTGCATCTCACTTCATTTAAATGGATTCCTTGCGTCCCTCACTTGCGTCGTTTCCCTGCGACTAGTCCCTCCCACCAGGGAAGGAGAGATGCAAGGAAACCACGAGAAGCAGGGAAATTAGTTTTTAGAGCAATGGGACGTCGTTTCCTCCGGAGCGTCACGTGAAGCGACATCCGTTTGTGATGACGCCGCACAGCTGATCGTCTGACAGCAGCCAGATCAGTGCATGCGCTGCATCGTCCAATCAGTGAGCGATACACAGTAAGGGGGCGGGGCGAGTGTCTGAGGATTTCACTGGAGGATGGTCTGGTAGTTCCTCGATTATCGCTCCTCCGTTATCACTCCTCGATCCTCCAGCAAAAATAAGGCCACTCAAGATGGCGCAGACAAATCAACTTCCGGTGAGACCAAGCCCGAGGAGTGAGGAAATGAAAAATAACCGAAGTGAGACGCACCCTATGAACTGCCAGAGAAATAAATGTCTTTCCTTCCAAACATTCAAAAGTGAAACAGTTTTCCTGATTGAGTATAACTTAGATAACTTAGATATACTTGAATCATCCCAAATTTGAAAATATTCTGTCACAGCAGGAGAAAGTAGGTAACTGAAGAGTACCCAACATAACAAATACAGAATAAATTAAGCACTCATAGGATAGGACAATATACAGACATGCATTACAAAGTGTGCAACCCTGAATCCTGCTGGTCCGCTGCAACTGTTCATACTTTAAAATCCAGACTAAAAACGTATCTTTTTGACGTTGCATTTGAGTGAGTCGTTCATATTCACACCTTATGGCTTTTATTCATGTATTTTATACCTGTTGTGTTTATTTTATTATCTTTGCTTTTAAATGCCATTTTACAATGTGCTTCTTCTGAATGTATTCTTAAATGTCTTTGGGTTGCTGTGTGCTGAAAGGTGCTATCCACTTGCCTTGCCTTTGGAAGTAGCTGCAGAAATATTATTTTTGACATGAATTAACATCATATCTGTAACTCTATTTTAAATCTACCCTCAGTATGAATTGGATACAGCAAAGTATTGCGTTGCTTTTTTTACTTGCAATTCTGTGCAATCGTGAGAGCACATGTAGAAACCATTACACCCCCACATGGTTACACGCAATTCATTCTGTCTCCTTTAGCTTGCACAAGTCTAAAAAAAGGGACGGAAATAAGTTCCACCCTCCCAAAAACAGGGCTGCGGAGTTTAACAGCTGAGTAAAAATGATAAAAGGCAATCAGCCGCTGGGATTAGAACTGCGAGGAGCTTTTTAACTTCTTGATTGCAGGAAATCCTTTCTCCGCTCCTCATGCATGCCAGTGTGAAAGCAAAGAGGCTGTCGCTACGCTGCAGTCGATCTCAGTGGGATACGAGCTGCTGATGGGGGAAGGAAAATGTTTGATCAGGGATGACTTTTTTTGGCAGTTTCCCAAAAGAGGACAGAAATAGTCCTGGCAGTCATGAAAGAAGCCAAACCAGCAAACAAATACACTTTTTAGGAACTAATACATGTGGCTATAGTAAATAAGTACATGTGTGACGTTCCCCAAATTGTTTTGAGGATAAGGGGGAGTAACCCAATTATTAAGGAATAAAAGAAAGACAGGAAACTGATTTGTAAAGCCAAAAGATGCTGTTAAATATTTAGATAACTCAAACCAACTCACCAGTTAATTCAAAACTAACATGCAAACCCTTCAAGACTCCCAACTCTTCAGTTTCAGCAGTTTAAAAGAGAGTTTTATGCACAACACAACCCCGGAAAAGCATTCATCTTGGATAGCAAATAACCAGTTCCCCCATGATGTATTAAGGCACATTTGTCCCCAAGCCAGTTTAATTAAAATAATCAATCTGGAGCACAGCGGAGGAGGCCTTTGTTTGCAAGCTATTCCCCTTAAATTGCATTATTTTGAGTTATTAATATGTAATGGTAGCTTGGGGGGCATTTTAGGAAGCCTGTGAGGTCCGCAGGTGTGCAAGAGAAACTGTGTTATTTCTAAAGTTAACTTACCAAGTTTGAGAGAATGTTTTAGTGGATTCAAGGTCACACACTTTCTAAAAAGTTGTTAAACCATGGACTTCAGTTGCTGTCTGTGGACACATATTGCCTTTTAATGGAAACAAACAATTTTAATAAAAAGATTTGCTAAGGTCATCAATTAAACGCTGAAGGCCGTTCGGGGCACTATTCTGCTTTTTGTTGTGTCTCTTTCCTCTAGTGTGTTATATACAGTGGTGAGCCGTTAATTGTATACCTAGGCCCTCTGACCCCCACCCCTTCCCTCGAAAATCAAAATCAAAACAACTGCCCGGGGTGCAAAACGCATCAATGAAAGCGACCCTCTACCACACAAAACAACAGCTGTAAATAATCCAATTTGTGTTTTTTGAAATTGAAAAGGATATTGAATTGTGTTTGTTACTTTCGTTGCAGTTGTATGTATATGTCTTAAGTGTAATTTGGCTTGGCTTCCTATTTTGTATGGACATTTAGGAGTTTACGCTGTTGACAGGAAGTTGTTGTTGCTATGGAAACAAGAACAGCTTCACAGCGGGCGAAACTTGTCATAAAGTCCGCGATAATAAAGCCCACCCATTTAGAGGGAAGATATGATTGGTCAACTGTACTGTCATTACTCTCTCATTGAGTTACTGTAGCTGGCCCTCTGTGAATTTACAGCAGGAACACCAATCAGCTCCTGTCTTCACAGTAACTCGCAGAGACGAGCTTCTTTTATTTAACCCTTCACATTCCAACAGAAACTGAATAGGCAGATTCGAAGGATTTTTTTCTTTGGAAATGTTTTTTTAAATAAATGATAAATTATTTAAATTTAAATCAAGTTATTTTGGTAAAACTAATGAAAAATATAATTTAAAAAATATATATATATTTTGTAATGTTTTTAAATATTATTTTGTAGAATATCTTAGGCCCTCAGAGGGCCCTGATGGCTCATCACTGGTTATATAGATTGTTGTGCATGTAAATGATCTGCAAAGGCTAAAATCCCTGTGTTCCCTCGGCCAGCGCTCCAACACATTGTACGTGATAGACTAAGGGGCAGGACATCACTACCAATCACAACAGAGCAGACCAGCTAACCAATCAGAGCAGACTGGGCTCTGGTTTCAGACAGAGGGTGAAAAGAGGTGCTGCAGAAAAATAAAGAGCTTTTTGAACATTAAAGCATGGAGACAGACACTAAATACAAATATGACCCTGGAAATTACCATAATATGTCCTCTTTAAATACACATCTAAACAGGATCCTCAATATAAAGACCATGATAGGTGGACAGTGTATAACCTCTCAAAGGTGTGTGAATGCATTAACACCTGCTAGCTTGACATTTGGAGTGAGCACATCTGATGAACTCACAGATGCTGATCATTTTGAGCCCTCTGGCTCTGCTTTCTTCCTCGTTGCATATTTATCTCATGGCGCAAAACATGAGGCGGGAACATCTGCTCTACCAAATAAGAGAATATGGCAAAGCTACAATGTGCGGAGAGTAAATGGGCACATCATTTTACCCAAATTATATCGAGCATCATGCAAAGAGTATGAAAACAGTATGATGCCTTTGTACATTTATCCCCGTTACAATCTAAAGATGGATCACCTGATACTAGGATTTAGAGAGAAAAAGTAGAGCCTAACCATAGCAATCTTTGGTGGTAGCAAATCTTTAAAGAATGCACCATTCAAGTACTTAGTCGCGTATCATACTTTAAAGCAGTACCTCACACCTTTAACTCTAATGTCATCCCTGCTAATATAATAAAAAAATACTTATTTTGAAAAACTCACAAAAAAACAGTTTGCTCAGGCAGCTAAAATCATGCTAGCTGATTAGCTTGTTTGCCATTTTGGCCATGTGACATTTAGAAGTTTTAGCAGAAATCTGAGATTCTCCTATCTGACAAGTGTGTGTGTTTTATGAGATGTTATCGTTTAATGTCCAATTTTAAGTGGTTTCAGCCAATGTCTGATGTGTTTGTTTTGTCTCCCATGTGAGGCTATACAAATATTGAAATCTGTTCAATTGTCACTAATGTTATTCAGCTCTACCTCCATCTCCATGATTTCTTCCATACTCTTTCACATCATCGAGTCCCTCCAAATACTGTGAATCTCAAGAAGCTAAAATAGAATATCCACCAGGACCCTACAGTATATACTTTAGGACCCTCAGAGAGGAGGGGATTCAGGATGCTGTCATGTCAGATTCATTAGGAGCCTGAAGGTCACAGAGGCCGCCATCAACCAGACTTTATTTGATTTGGGCAGAAGGGTGAAATCTTGTTATACCTCCTAATGAGCAGAACATATTACCCAGAACCCCTCAGAGCTGGCGAAGGCCTGTCTAGCACCTTGTGTTGATGACATTTTTTGTCCCCGTGCAGTCAGGGGTGTGAACTAGTGGAGTACAACTACTTCGTTACTGTACTTAAGTACATTTTCCTGGTATAAATACTTTACCCTTGTTTTTCTGACGACTTTTTACTTTTACTTCTTACGTTTTTAACACAAATACCTGTACTTTCTACTTCTCACATTTTCCAAACAGGCTGGTTTCTTTAGTTTGAATGTGTGTTTGGTGGCGTGATCATTATTATTTCGAGTCATTGCGTGCCTATTAATTTGAACACGATCCGTGTACCCATCATTTCCTGGTCTTCTCCAAAGAAGAGGGACCAATGAAAACGTTTTCATGTTGCCGTTGGTCACCATGGAAACATTCATTAGCTAACAATGACATTATTGTAGGTCATTTTGGAGAAACTAGCTCGAGTGCGCTAGAATTTGAACATACACAGCCGGAAAAAATCTGCCCCTTCCTTCAGACTTCCTCACAGAGCCCCTCCTCCAACACACACGAACGCGCACATGACCAATGAGGGCACGAGATAAGTTTGTGCACAGATGGAAGGCTGACAGGCAGGTAGTCCATCCAGTTACTTTAGCCGGGCCGGCTCAGATGATTGGTCGTGCTTTTTACAGCGCCACGGCTTCCACAGATGATATTTTTTTATGGATTTTTTGTGAAAGCACTTCAGATATTCATTGCTAACGCCAGTTTCTAGGCAATGTTTGCGATTTATAAAATAATAACTTAACGGGAAAATGTGCGGTCCTCCATGCGTACGCACTAAGCACAAAAACGGGAGAGACGAGAAACTGCGACACCGTTGGCAGAAGGAAGAATGGAGAGAAATATGTGGAAATAATACCATCAATAAAATGTTACTTCTCATTTATCATATACGGTATGAATAATTCATTTTCAAACATTGATTAAAGCCAATCTTAAAATGATTAAACAAACGCCTGTTTGCGACTCCTCAGTGCACACAAAAACATAACTTGGAGAAATAAATAAATACAGATATGATATTTAAAACCACCTCGAATATGTTGTGATAATGTTATGAAATGTTTTCTCATAAATGATGAGGTAAGCAGGAGGACAGAATTACGTCTAAACTGACGCCGTTTTGCATTTCTATAGGTTGTAGATACGAGCATGGTCTTATATACTATCACGTTTAATCGTGTTTTATGCCGTTTGCCAAGACTTGATAAGTCGGTCGTAAAACACAGGAGGTATGGAAACTTAGAACACCATGTGGTAAATTGTACAGCTAATATAACACAACACATTAGTTGTATTTCCTTTAACTGGTGGATTATGGATATATAGTTGCTGATCGAAAGCTGAAACACAAACCACCAAATACAAACAAATAATTCAGATCCAGTCGTCATGACTACACTCCGGAGGAATTCCCCTATCATTTCTTAGTTTCTCATCAAGGGGGGGGGGTCTCCTGTCCCCGGTACAAACACACTGCCTGAGGAAGGCTATGTGTATTTATTTTGTCATTAACCTTTTTCGGACTACTTATTTATTTATTTTGGTGACGATCCGACCTCCATGCTGCTACTCTGTTCAAACTGCATCTACCAAACAATATGATTTATCTCCACCTCCCCAAAATAACCTAAATCTGACACGGTGTGAGATGTTTTCTTTAGCTGTTCTGTAGTCATTTCCTGCGATCTTCTCCATGCAGTCAGTCAAAATGAATGAATGAATGAATGAAAGGGCGTTTCTTTGACTATTTATAGGCAAATATGGGCGTTACGTGAAGCCCGCAAAAGCTGCACCGCATTTCGAGTCGATTGGGATTTATAAAAGGGAAACCGGCGTAGGAAGTCTCATACGCACTTTCCTCGCCGGTACGCAATGTTTGGTGAATCGGAAAATGTTGGAACATTTCTGTACCTATTTTTCGGATTTCTACTACGTAAGCCACCTTCCCACATCAATCCTACGCACGGCGTTATACATGAGGCCCCTGGTCCTTTCATCAGACGTGAAGCGAAAGAACGAGCAAGACCCATTGCTGGTATGATAACAACCTGGTACAAAGCACACAAGATAACTTTAACAAGATTCCTATCTTATCTATCTCTTATTTAGTGGAGGAAAACAATTGTGACATCAGTTATGACATCACTTACGCGACTCTGGGATTTGTAGTCTTTCTAGTTGCGTATTTTTCATAGTCTTACGATAAACTGTGACTTTTTTTACATGGAAATAATTGTTTAAGATTGACAAACATCATATGTGTAATTCATGGCACAATTCAATTGACTTCAACACATAATTTCCGAAATAAGGTCCCATGAGGTCCACCGGAAAGGGAGGGACTTCGCCACCTCTATTGAGTTCTTTGTAACCAAATCTCTCTCAGAGGGGCGTGGGGAGGGGCTCCTTATTTTCATCTAAACAAGTAACAGACAGAGAATCAGCAGTTTTGAAACAGGGCTGAAACAGAGGGGATTATGGGTAATGCTGCAATGATCTGTTTGGTGTTTGGAGCCCAACACTTCAGAGACATGTTCTGTATATATATCTGAGATCTATACTATATTGATGAAAAACCGTATAACAGGGGACCTTTTAATGCAGTGGTTGTAAAAGGCACGGTATCACAGCAGCTTTGGGAGCTCGTCCAGGCTCTCTTATTTCTTCTAAATTATTTACACTGGTGGTTTGCTCACAACCTTGAAGTGCTTTCCATATCTTATTTTTTACAAACACATAAAAGGTAATATTAGCCACTGTAGCCGTGATGGTGGATGGGCACTCTGAGAAGCATTTTAATTAACTTTTACAATATAAAATAACTGAATATCTTACTAATGTACGCCATTAGTGCCGAATAAAAGAGAGACAGAGAGGCCCGATGAAATACAACATTAACCCTGAAAACAGATGAAAAAAATATGAATAATGCAACAGCTTTGGTGACTGAATCTGCAATGGAGCTGTAATTTAATTATTTAAATGTAAAATTAAGGTACAAATTATAATCTGTATCGGAAGGTATTGAAAGTGCATTAAATAGCAGAAATAAACGATCATTTAATTAGTGTCTAGAAAACGAAACAATCAGTCAATGAGTCATTAAATTATATTGGTTAAAGGTAGGGTAGGTAATTCACTTCAGAAACACTTTTTTGATATATTCCACGGAATGCTCTTAACATCCCGATAGCAATGAATATCTTAAATGCTTTGACAATAAATATATACAAAAATCTCATCTGTGGAAGCCGTAGCGCTGTAAAAAGCACGACCAATCATCTGAGCCGGCCCGGCTAAAGTAACTGGATGGCCTACCTGCCTGTCAGCCTTCCATCTGTGCACAAACGTATCTCGTGCCCTCATTGGTCATGTGCGCGTTCGTGTGTGTTGGAGGAGGGGCTCTGTAAGGAAGGGGCAGATTTTTTTTCGGCTGTGTATTTTCGAATTCTAGCTGGTTTCTCCATTCTTACTTACCCTACCTTTAATATTCTGCTGCTTATAAAGACTCCAGTCTAAAATCACCTTATATATTACAGCACGTAATGTAACTAATACCATGTTTTATATTTAAAAATAAAAAATAGCTGGTCAGAATTTTCTATATTTTCGTTATTATGACTATGAATTTCAGCTGTAAGTAATACATTATATTCCTTCACATGAATGGCAGATCCTTGTCCTTTTTAAAAAGTAACTCAAAATTGAAACTGTAAGATTCAATCTCTACAATCTCTGGACTGATGCAGATGCCCTCTTTCATTGAAAACCTGTTTCATCCTCTCAAAAAAAAACGTTGTGAAGAGAGAGGGTCGCTTTAAACCATCCAGGCAAAAATCCAATATCATCCCAAGAGGGGTGACACACATTTGTAGAAAATCATTTTTTTTGTGTGTCTTCCAATTGCTTCTACTAGACGGTGGTTACTATATGAGGATGTTGCCATGGTGATAACTACTATAATATATTTTAAATATGGTGAGATATTCATAGGCCTGTTGCCACTTCCTTAAGAAGCAGTGTTAGGTCTTTGCTGCTACCGTGCCAACCATGTAAGAGTTTGATTATATCATTGGTTGTGTGGAAATGATGTATAAGCAATATGTTATATGGATGTATTATTGTATGTAATATGTTAATATGTAACAAAGGACAGAGACACCTAAAGAGGTTTTTTGGTTCGTGGTCAAATCAGTGCCCTTAAATATTGAAGTATTACATGTGTGATTAACAGACAAGTTCTTAATGTGATGCGTAAAAATAAACTGTAAACATTTGACTCTTTCCTGCAACTATAAGGAGTTGTTTGAAATCAGAAACAAAACACAGGGTTACTTTGAACATTGACGATGGACATGGCTTATGTTGTGGAAATTCTTTCAATTAACTAGTCAAAGAGGCTACAGTGCAAGTTTATACAGTTACAATGACTACATGCTGAATTTAATTATGAGATAACTGACTCTGTCAAAGGACAACAGACACATGATCAGATCAATGGTCAACCAGAGAATGTTTTAGTCAACCAGTGGTCACATGGTATCGTTTAACTTGTCATCCAACAGAGGGATGAGTTACATTTCATTTAAACAGATAACCAACAGGTATATAGTTTCCCACAACCTAAAAAAAACCAATGTAAACCCGCCCAGTTACTCCCATTACTTACCTATTTTCCCCGATATGTTTCCCTGTATTCTCCCTATCTTCTTCCCTATATCTTTTCTTATACATTTCCCTACAGACACAGGTAAACTTAGCTAAAGTACTTTTAAATGGTTTGTGGGTCAAACTAGAGGCCAGTTTTATGAGTTTCGGAAAAAACTAAAGGATCTTATAGTGCGAGGGTGGACTATTGGGTACATAATCTTAGTTTTACTAAAACTATTATGAGCTTTATAGTAGGATACAAGGTACGTCTATTTTATAGTGGGTTACTAGGTACGGCTATGGGTATTTTCTTAGTTTTGGGGAAAACGTTGACAGTCTTTTAATGTTTCTTTTATTATCTTTTAATGTTTTGAAATGCCTTTGTCTGAATGTCTTTCATTTTTGTAAAGCACCTTGAATTGCCTTGTGTTGAAAGGTGCTATATAAATAAACTTGCCTTACATTCTTCCCTTTCTCCTGTATTTCCCCTTTATTTATCTTATTGTTACCCTCTGTTTCCCTCACATATTGCCTGTATTTACCGTGTGTTTTTTCCATGTATATTTCCCTGTTTTGCATTTCTGCCATAAGTAATAATTTGCACGCTTACAATAATAAAAACTTGAATATTTGTACAGTGTGTGTATTGAAGTCTTGATGATTTTCTAGATGGTAGTCTTGTGGGCAGAAACCAGGGACACATTAAAATGTTCTCTTTTTCCATTCTTCTAAACAACCGCAGGAAACACTCAGGAACCAAATTGACAATTTGCACAACACAGACTTGTGCTGATGTGTTAAATCCCACACATTTAGTCCTCAGTGCAGGTCAACAAAAGCTAAGCATTATTATTATGCAAATGCTTACTCGCCTTTCCTGGCTGAGGGACGAGCAGCAGTGTGTGCTCTCTCAGACTAATGTAATATTACACAGTGGTCTGCAGGCATCGTGGCTCTATCTGAGCCCCTAAAAGCCTGCAATGGACTCAATTATGCCTTCATCAGAAAGAGAGAAAGAGAATGTGTTTCCTTTATCTCCCTTTGCCCCTAGCTTCTTCCTCCCCCAAAGAAATGAACAGTAAAGTCTCCAAATGCAGTTTCAAAGATATACAGTCAGCTGCAGCAACACGGTCAGGAAGTGAAAACAAACCAGTATCTAAATGATGGTACAAGAGACGTTGATAGTTGTTGGCTTTAAGGAAAGTAGATAATATATTTTAAAACAACCCTGATTGAGGGTCTCCATGCTCATCAGATATTCTCCATGTTACTATACATAATTTAGCCATGCCTCTAAATCCGTTAGTTCAGCAAAGATTAAAACCATGACACCAGATAATGAATTAGAATATATGAATTCGTATCGGGTGTCTGAGTCGCTGTGCTCTCATCAGACGCTTTCAGAGAGGAACTTGACTTTAACATGAAGAAACAGGAACTGTCGCTGTTTCCTTTTGAAGTCGTCTGAGTTTTCATTTTCAATTTTCATGAAGTCTTTTGAACTTCGAGAGCTGAAACGTGGGCGCACACTGTCCAAATATTCACAAGTCATGGCCAGGTCATACTGTAATAACCGGGTGATGTATATTTGTTGTAACTTGGTGCGTTGAACATCACATTTAGAAGAGTTTACTCAGTGGGATTAAACTGTTGTTCTTCAGATCATGCAGAGAGAACAATATAACACAGAACAGGAAAGGAAGAACCCCAAAATCAAAACTCTTTAAAGTCCATCTGTTGTAATAATAATCTTTATTTAAGTGCAGTTCAAGGTGCTTCACATAGACATTTCACAGAAAATGGATAGCATACAGTTACCAGTGAAAGACATAAAAACAAACTAAAAATAACAAATAGTAGACATATAAAAAATACATTTAGATTAAAGGTACAACGATGAAACTGTGCAAAATAAAAGGGGGATAATGCAAATTCAACACCCAATCAGATGACAGATGTTATTCCATAAGGGTTTAAGTTGGCAACATGAAAGAAAGCCTCTATGAACAAATGATAGAATAATGCACAAGATCAAACCAGCAGAGATACTCAAGTTGGACTTCAGGTGCTATCTGCCGTCTGTAACATGGATGAGCCAACAGGAAGAGTTGGAGTATTGTGATTGTTGTATGAAAAAACATGTTGTTTGCACATGAGCGGCCTTTCCATCAGTCCCCGGCCCCATGTGGAGCTAGTCACAGTCAGATGAATACATATTATATTACTTCACAAACATAAAGATGAGAAAATCCATTAAAAAAGCTCATGTCATGGGAAATGACCGAGGCTGGGAGATAGAGAAAACCAGTAATCCCTGTCTCGTTCGGTTTCTAATGCAGTCATGTTCCTTGAATGAAAAGCCAGCAGCTACTGCATGTGCATATTGATGGGCATGTATTTGTCCAGTACCCTCTCATCGTGGCTGAGAAGATCTCATTTCAGAACAAATCATTTTGAAGACTATTGCATCAGAACAATATTTCTTGACAATAAAAAGTGTCATCGTTACCCAGCTATCCTGCAGCCGTTTGGAGGTATACAGTAGCATTGGTTTTCCTGCAATCTTTTTGGGAGATTTACTTCTTTGTGGTGCAAAATATCCAACAAGATTCACTACAAACTAGGGCTGCACGATATTGAAAAAAAATGACATTGCGATATTTTTTTTCCCCTGCGATATATATTGCGTTTTTTTTTAAACTACATTTAACCGGATGAAGGATTTTAGTCACGGACGTCTGGATCTTAACTGGTTGACTCATCATTCCTTAAGTCATGATCTAACATGTCATGATAATCCATGTTGCTTACCCTCAAATAAGGGGGTTCATGTGAATGAAGAAGAGAAGAACCTTTTTGTATCCAAAATAGTTCCAGATGGCAGATGTTGCTTTTCTTTTTGGAAGTAAATCTTGATTCTCGCCGGTATTGTCCTCCTGTGTCACGCTCATTTTTTACCTGTGTTTTGATGGTCTGCAAAAATAGCGGGGCGGGGCCTGCTGTGATCTGATCGAGAGTGATTGTGATTGGTGGTTTGCTGTGCATGCAGAGCCTGCATGTCACTCACTCAAGTACCCCTGACATGAGAGCCGCACAAGTTTTCCTTTTGTAGCAAGCAGCAAAATAATTGTAACATGACGTGTTTGAGTTAATTTACCTACTTAATATCGTACGTCCTAAAAAAAAAAATTGAAAAAAAAAAAAAATTATAAAAAATTAATCAAATCGCGCGTCCCTGCGATGTGAATATCGCGCATGCGGTTATCGCCATGACACGATATATCGTTCAGCCCTACTACAAACTGTTAAAAATAATGCATGTAACACCCCACACCCACTCAAATCCAACAACGGACACTTTTTGCACTGCTATGGACAATATTACACTAATGTACATTTCCCAAAGATATTGAAGTGACTGTTATATATATTGATTGTTGTGCTTTTATTTATGTCTTAATGTGTGCATATGTATACATGTGTCTGTTGATTGTGTATATACAGTATAGGATATACATATATTTGTATTTGGGATTGTGGGAAACGGCATTTCGATCTCTCTGTCTGTACTCACAAACTGAAAGATTGACAATAAAGTTAACTTTGACTTTGATGTAAACATTTCAGTTTAGTTGCTTTGGGTATTTAAAACGTGAGTTGTACAACATGGCAAAGAGATGCTTTGAAGGACACCAGAAAGAGAAATGGTTTGACCTTCTCTTGTTGCTGTGGCTGAAAGGGAACATTTGGACGGACTCACGGCAGCACCTGTCTGGGACTCATGCCATGCAGCTGCTGCTCTACGCTCTGCCAGACTCTGCAAAAACCCTGATTATGTTCACTATCATTTACATCCAAAACCAATATTGTACTAGATGGTTAGTAAAAATGCAAATGTCACTTGCATGTCCTCTCATGGTCTCCTATATGAGAGTCTGACTCATATTACCCAGCCTAGCTCTTTACTTTACACTTCACTACGTACAACAGTGTCAAACCCAATTTCATCGCGGGCCACATCAGCATTATGGCTGCACTTAAAGGGCCGGTTGTAACTTTAAGAGATATAAATATATAAAATAATGTATTATATTACATTATTGCCTCTGCATTGGATTATTATGGGATAGGGTAATAACTTCATAATTAACTACGTCTGAAAGCAGAAGTCTAGGGCAAATAATTGCAAGTCTCTTCAGTGAGAATGTCACAAAATGAGATGCATTGTAAAGTCAAACAGAGCCTAAGGCTTTAATAAATATAAAATAAAAAGTGGATTACAAGTAGTCAAAAAAATAATATATATGGATACATATCAATAATAAAATAGCTTGATTTTAATTAGAAATTAAATTATTAAATCTACAAATATGTTTAATTTAAATACAAATCACCAATTAATAGGGATAGACAACAGGTGTGTAATGATCGCAGGCAGTCCTGCCTCCTCTGGGTAGCTGGGTGTAATCACCCTAATCACAGAGCCCAGTGCTGCATCCTGGAGAAGGATTTAAATAGTTGCTGTGTGCGATCCAGGTAGACTGAAGCGTGTAGACGGGAGGCATTTCTACAAAGTCAGGACAGGCAGCCGGTAAGATCAGATCAATATTGTTGTGTGAGAGCTCTGTGAGATTGTTTGTGTGTGTGGCACGTGCCTTGCATTGTTTATAGATGTAGGTTTCAATGTGGAAACTTGACATGCATTGTGGGACATTTATTTTATTGGCAATGTGCTTTTGTAAAGCTGCATGTAACCGTATAATAAACATATTATATTACATTTGCAAGCTCTTGCGGGCCACATAAAATGAAGTCGTGGGCCGGATTTGGCCCCCGGGCCTTGAGTTTGACACCCCTGACGCACAAGGAACACAGTTTTTGTATTTGTGCATTTGGTGGTGGCATTAGATATACATTTTGAAGTGTAGTGTTTATTAAACATGTAATTGCTACAGTAAGGTATTGGGCTGAGCTAAAATGAATAAGAAGAAACAATGAATTGATTATGGAGCTTATTGCAGCGATGGCTCAGAGTGATTCCTATCGTCCTTCAGCAGAAAGTCCAGGTCACCGACAGCGAGTTGCGCATGAAACAGCGCTACGACTGAGGATCTACAGAGCTGCCTCCTTCTTTTCCCCTTCTGTGTTTGTTTCTGTCTGTCTTCCTGGCTGGGCGTGGCTGACCTACATTCTGATTCCCGCCAACTCACCTCTGCTGCTGTTGTTCATCTCACTGATTGCCACTACTCATCTGCACCTGCTTAAAACCCTGGTTCCCATCCTCAGTCTTCGCCAGTTCTTCGTTTATACTTCAGTGGTAAACTATCGTCCAGGCCTACTAGCATTTTTACTAGTAACTTTTTTGATGCTCCTAGTGAGAGGATATTCCTTCTAGGGCTGTACCCGAATATCCAAATATTTGTTCATTGGAGTAATATTCGGGTTTCAATTTTGTTATTTTCGTTGAATTCATTGAAATCTCCAATATCAACGTAAGAGGTTGTACCTCTTCGGAGGGTGCTAACACTTAACCATAAACGTTATCGTTTACTTTCTCCGTTTTTATATGTAACTATGACTTTTTCTCAATTAATCTCTGTCACGTTGTTTCCATAGCAACAACAACTTCCTGTCAACTGCGCTAACTCTCCTTCAAAATAAAAGCATGTCCATACAAAATAGAAAGACAAGCCAAATTACACTTCAGACATATGCAACGAAAGTAACAAACACAATGCAATATCCTTTTCAATTTCAAAGAACACAAGTTGGGTTGTATACATGAACAAATGACTATAAAACAACAATACTGTAGAATAACAAAAAGAATGCTGTGAATAAACCGAAATGGGTGTCGAAGCGGTTCACTGCTGATTTCTACGCACCCCTGATGTCTGCCACGTCCAGCCTCCCCCCCCCCGGACTGTCCTGCTCCTCGTCTCCCTTCTCTGAGCTCCTCGTCTACACCTTGCCTGTGCCATGGTCAATTAAAGCCAATTTTTTTTTTGACACTTCACCACTGTATCTGTCCAAGTGCTTGCGTCGTGGGTTCTCCAGTCACTTCACGTGAAGCTTAGCGACAGGCTCACAAGCATAGCGGAGGCCAAGTGTGCCCTTAAGTTCCTAGTGTCTAAGGTGAGCAAGTACTAAAAGATCATTTCAAATCACAACATCGTAATATATTATTCATATGTTGAGTTTGTGTTTCTGAAAAACATCAACTGTTCCCTTTTCATTCAGCTGGTGTCTGTGAAAACCGCCAGTGGCAAGATGGAGAGCGAGCTCCAACAGGAGGCGGGGAATAATCAGGATCTGATTATTATAACATTCAATAAAATATCTTAGCTGCACCCCCTCTAGTCACTAGTATATGAAATGGATTTGGAAGATGGGAGTTTAAACAGGGAATTTGGGGGATGTCTGGTACCTTTCTCAAGGGCACCACGGCAGGGCAGGAGGTGAACTGGGACCTCTCCAAGTAGAAGTCCACACTCCAAATGGAGTCTGGTCGGGGACTTGAACCGGCGACCCTACGGCTCACAGTCCAAGCCCCTACTCACTGCCATAGATTTAGTCCCTAATTTTACTCTCAAAGTGCACCAGATTGATGCATTTAACTTCAACATTTAAAAAAAAAATCTTCCCGGGGGAGCTTGCCCCCGGACCCCCCTAGAGGTGGTGAGGTCCACCACCTGCCCATACCCCCTGTTAAATTGTCTCACCCACATTGAGGATGCTTCCTACATTTGTTATTCCATGTGTCAAGTCAGGCAAATTGGGTCAAAATGTTATTGTATCAATGATCTGTTAACATTAAAATCACTAAATATATGCTGTAACTATTTTGCTCCCGGCAACTCAAGGGCTCAGGTAATGTGATTACTATATAAATAATTGTCCAAAATAACATAAAATGCATAGGTTTTTTGTTAAGTACCATACTTTCGTCGCCGGCCGGCCGATACATGCCGCGCATTAAGTGGGCCTGTCTGTCAATTAATCCCCGGGGCCACTTTTCCCCCCAGTCCGCCCCTGCGCTCACCGGAGACTATTGGACTTCACTCAGTAATGACAGTTACCTCGGGGTCACAGCACATTATTTTGACCCACAGTGGGAACTTCAGTCTCATGTTTTGACAGTTATGAAAACAGAGGAGCGGCATGTTGCGCACACACACACACACACACACACACACACACACACACACACACACACTGTATTATTGTATGAAAGAGGTTCCAGGTTGAATTCAGGTGAATATTTGTAATGTTCAGGAGAGTATTTGTCATTGTTCAAATGATAATATACAAACATTTGCATAAAGCATATTTGTCCACTCATATGTTGATAAGAGTATTCAAAACTTCCCTCTATATCCCTCTAAGGTACATTTAGAACAGATAAAAAATGTGTGATTAATTTGCCACTAATCGCGTTTAACTATGGACAATCATGCGATTAATCGCGATTGAATATTTTAATCGACTGACAGCCCTAATTTATACTGATGAAGAAAATATTTTAGCCCATTTTGTAATAAGAGTTATGGCGGGTTCGTTGTTAGGGTTTGGTATGTTTTTTTGGATAAGGGACATCACGATGTAACACTCGCGTACGTAATAGGCAAAGGGGCAGGACATCTCTGAGAGGTTGACCAATCAAAACAAAGCCGACCAGCTAACCAATCAGAGCAGACTGGGCGTTCAACTGTTGCGAAGTGCTAGTGAATTAATTTCAGAAAAAAAAAAAAAAAAGTTTGAGAAACACTGCGCTAGTGGATTGTCAAAGAAAAAAATGTCTTTGCAAACGTTATTATTAATAATAATTAAACTAAAAAAATTAATCAATTTTTTTTTTAATTTTCCATTTTTATTTTGTAATCATCTCGCGACCCCCACTCTGGGAACCCCTGGGCTAAGGGGCGGGACATCTCTAAAGCCCCTGTCACACTGTCCCGAAATTGACACCCGATGGACATACGATAAAGGGAATGTTCAAATTCGGCAAAAGGCACTCGTGAGGGCATCTTGTCAAATCGTGCCATCGGGCATTCGCCCTCACTCTGATCGGGGCACAGATGATAACATGAAGTAAAGACGATTTGACAAGATGCCCTCACGATGGCCTTACGAAGTGCAAAATTGACACACGAAAATATTGCCTTTGTGTGGTTTTGGGGCCATCTTCGTGCGAAATTCACAATTCCATATTCGTGTGTCCATCGGGTGTCAATTTTGGGACAGGGTGACGGGCTTAAGCGGTTGACCAATCACAACTTACCAGCTAACCAATCAGAGCAGCGTGGGCATTCACCTGTTGTGAATCCAGGGAATTAGGGAATTAGGGTTAGGGTTAGACTTTGTCATATAAATACACCCTTACTTCTTTCAATAAACTAAATCAATGAGTTTAAGCTGCCTAAGAGTAACCATTCATTCGCTGCCATATGCAGATGTTGTAGGAATATGTTTAGACTGATGCAACAAATATTTTCGACTATTTGGCAGTAAGGGTTAACATAATAGGTATTTAATGTAATGTATTTGTAATAGTTTGTATATTTCATAAGGATACAAGACACCAGAACCATAGTTTCCCTCAAAATGGATGATGCTCATGTCAATAAATGTTATATATGGACAAAATCAGATCACTTGTTTGAAAAAATGCATCTTCGTGATATTTTTTTCATCGCATGCTTTGCTCTACATCCAGTCTGTGGAGAAGTGACATCCCTGTAATGTCAGCAGGCAGTAAAGTAACGTCCCTCGCTGTGCACTGTCACTTCGAGGGTTCACAGCATCTTGAGTCGAGTGTCGGAGGCTTCCTGAACTCTCAGAGCCACAAGCAAGTCCAACACTACTCAAACACCCCGATCTCTCACTGGGCCGCGAGAGTTCATGATGACACGCCATCACTGAGGAGAGGGGGATGTCAAAAAGAAACAGAGTCTCGTCTTCACTCAATTTCCCCTTTGACTTGTTAAATATTTAAGGGGTGTTGTTTCTTCTTTTTGCTGTATTTAAACCCAATTCCCACATTTACATCAGACTGCACAACAAGGGGTCAACAATGTGACAAGTAATGGACATAAGATATACACTGTTTTAACAATAACTTTTTACTGGCACATACATGTAAATATATCACTCAAATATGTATATATGTTCATTTTAATTCATTTCTTACTCTTACTTAACTGTATATCCTTTAAATTGTATCTTTCATTTTATTAATCTCTAATCTTGTGTGAATCTGTGCTGTCCTGTTTTTCAATATTACCCTGTTGCTGTTACACTACTGACTTTCCCACAGGGATTAATAAAGGTCCATCTTATCTTATCTTGCATAAAGTGATGATTGCATAAAAAGTCAGTGAGTCTTTTTTACAACTTGATGGCTGCACTGGTCAGCTGCTGCACATTTAGAAGCCGACCCACTGTGTGATTTACCATTGATTATTTAAATAGATTATTTAAATAGCTAAAGCAACACTGGACTCTGTGGGAGCGTATTTATCGACACATTATTAAAGCCTGTGCTCTGTGGGGAGCGTGTAAAGAGTCAGCAGGTAGTCATTGTGTGCTCTGCTAATGGAAAACTACTGTTTACTGAAAACGACCCTTTGGCGGTGTTGCCCTACACACACACACACACACACACACACACACACACACACACACACACACACACTCACAAAAGGTGTGTACCCATAATGTAGGAACCCATTTTCTGGTCCCCACATGTAAGAAATGCTAAGCACACTATAACAACCCATTGCAGATAAACACATGCACATGCACACACACATGCACAAACAAAAACACACTCACGCTACAAAACAGGAGACATAACTATCTCTAGTAAAGTATATATATATGCAATACAAGTTTTTTCTAGATTAATCTTTTGGTCAATAAAATATCAAAATTATGAAAGCTGTTCATCCACATTTCTCACACACCCACACAAACACCCACACACGTTTAAAATATAAATGTTTAAGGGCTTAATCCCAATGTTCGTTATAATTCTTGGGCTACTTGCACCAGAAAACAAATTCTCAGGCGGCCATTTTAACCCTCACATAGAATATCACAAAGTGTTTTACAAAGCTCGACGTCATGCCATCCTATAATAAGACAACATGAGCTGAGATGAAATGCTTCACAGTGATTACAGACTCGTCGTTAGGGCAGTTACAGGAAGATTTATGTCATCCGAATAGACAATTAGATTATACAACTGTACATCAGATTACAGTACAGTTGACCAGATGAGTTTGGTTTGAATCAGTTCAAGTTATATTTGACTGATGCAAAGTCCTATAAAAATAATGTGGTAAAAACCTGATTAGTCATTAATCAACATTAACGTTATTTTCCTCTCATGATTTGATCTAAGGTCTTGATGAAAGTCCGCAAATCTCCATGACTTGCTTTTCAAACCTTTCTTTGTCCAACACCAATATCCGTTTGACCTTCAGTCTTCAGTAAATAGTGCAGAAACGTTTGAGCTATGATGACTGAAAACCGACCTTCCCTTTGGCCTCAGCCTTTGTTTGTTCAGAAATCGACTGAAAACACGTTTTTATTTACACCACGGAATAAAAGCCTCGCAGGTAAGGAATGTTATAGAAGGGAGAAAGAGACCTTGGCTTTCAGATCTATCTGTAAAACTGTTTCATGATTTCATTTGAATTAAATTCTTCTCACCTGGTGCTTGATTGCAGTTTGTGACAAATGGTCAACATTTTACAATGCACACAAAAAAACAAGTTAATTAATAAATCACAAACAGGAGGACAGGAACTATCAATTGAACTATCAATATCTGGCAGAACTTCCCTAATTATTCATAAAAGCTGTGATATTTTCTTGCAAAAGTTTCATTGTAGAAGTCTAATCAATGCCTTATTGGAGCTGCAGAGCCTCAAAGCTATAACATAATACAGTATAGATATTAAAAAAACTTGCCTTTTCATTATCTTTTGAGGACTTTCTATTTATACACACGAAAGCATACAAAAATCCTCATTATTCAAGGTATAAACCAACACAATTTGAATACAACATTCACCAGAAATGGACGTGAACGTAGATGTTCATGATAAACAACTAGCTATATTATTAGATTATACTGACATTTAGATTTTTCCAACAAAGTCAAGTAAGTTTGCACACACTCACACTTTGGAGCAGAACTCTTGCCATTGAATTTCATCATTGAGCCCACATTCTGTGATAAAGAAACACTTACTCCCATTTGCATTGTAATCAAGTTTTGTTCTTCGTCAGCTCTTCGACTGATTGGAGCCGTAACGACTGAAGAAGTGAGCTCTTTGTCTGCAGGACGTGGTGACAGAACATTTAGCTGGCAGTACATCGTCTGATTTGCATTTAATTAGCACTAAAACAGAAAAAGTCTCTAAACTGTTGTTGCCAGTTCCGCCTGCACACTCAGTTCTCTCTTAATGGTAAAAAAAAAACAAGAGATTTCGGAAAACAAACTTTCAGATTCTGGCAATTACGACAGCTTCCTGCCCCCCTGATAATGTTAAGTGCAGGTTGGCATTTCAGCCCACATTTACCAGTTCAACAACTCGTAAATAACAATATTGGATTTTTCTTTTTAATGAGTACAGCTCACATTTAACATGCAGAGGACATTGTGGACAAATTCTGAAGAAAAAGGCAGGTTATCTATTTTTATTCAGGTGTACTGACAGCATAAACTCAGGCATCAGATAGTCGGAAATAAATAAGACTAAGTAGAAAATAGAAAATTGTTTCCTCATATATATTATTCTAAAATGGTCCGTTTTGGAAGTTACTTATTGTACTATCAATACATTTTGTTGCTAGTACTTGTGTACTTTTGGATGCAGGCCGTTTAATTGTAATAGCATATATAATATGGTGTAAACGATCTGAGTACTTCTCTTACCTCTAATCAATGATATCCAATTCTCTTTTGTATCTCCAAGGTTGGTGACAACTGATGAAACTGAATTGATACTCGAAAAAAATGCTAATTAAACACATTTGTATTCATTTATAAATCAGAAATAACTAATTATGGGGGTTTAACTATCAATATTTAGCAGAATTACCCTGATTATAGTATAATACAGTCATTAAAATGCAACACACGGATGCATTTCCAATGTTTTTTGGCTGTTCAATGTTAACAGTCCACAAGCCATGTATCTCAGCAGCTGATGAGGCCATCTGGAAACACAAAGAGCCTTTAAAGTCAAGACCACTTGATAGAAAATCATCCGATCCTTTATAGTCAGTGGCCTTCCTCACAAACAGAGACACCACTTGTGCCAGCTGCTCTTCAGGTTTCGCATTTCAATGCTGAATAAATCATCCAGTCCTCACCACGACAGGTTGATCTCGATTAAGGACACAGAAAGTTTCTATCACGATCTAAAACGATATAAAAGTGGCCATACAACTGTGAGAAAAGAAAAGAGGAATACATCTTCTAGTTCTTCTCGGTATGCTGCTAAGGAAAAGTTAACTTTATGGAGCACTAATGACCTGCCTCCTGTTCAGGCTTTCTTAACAATGGCGAGTAAATCATCTCATTCAGGTTTGGAGAATTAATGTAGGAACCATTGGCAGAATAACAATAAGGTCAGTGCAGCATTTGACATGCTAAAATGTGTGATTAGGGACAACTCCACATAATCTGTATTGAATGGCTCCGCTTGTTTCCTGTACAGCCATTGTCACATTTCTTCACACTTATAGACTCGCAAATCCCCCGCAGTTCAGAGCTGCCACTTTCCTGCCATTAGGTCGACACACACGAGCCACTGCATTGACTCATGTGTTTTTAAAAATGTACTCAGACATATGCTGGTAAAGCTCACAATTAATCGCCTTCTTTAACCTGCGTTTGCTGCCCTTAGATGGATATCATGTAGTGATCTAAATATAATTGTTTTCCTACTAATTTCTCATGTATGTGATTTTATGAAAGGTGAAGAGGTACCTGAGAAAAATGTGACCCTGTGATAAAAAACTTGTATCATTCTCTCCTTTTGATGACTCTGCTCACACATTTTGGTGGAGTTTATTAAAATAAACATTAAGCCTTATCGGTGTTACCAAAAAATGTTGTTTCAACCTTGTAAAAAAGATTCAAAGGCTTTATTAGTCATATGCATACGTTGCTTCATAGCCATAGCATAGTTTTGACAATGATCATCTGAAAGGTCCCATGTCACGGCCATTTCTACTGATCATATTTCCATTGTTGAGGTCTACTACTGTAGAATAGATTTAAATTGTGTAATTTTCCAAAATCACACGGGTTTCTCCAACCCGGTATCATGGCAAGACGTGAACATGTGACGATTTACCATCCTTGGAGACGTGAAGATGTCACTATTTCGTCCCTTCAAACGTGACAGTTACACGGTATTGTTAACATGGCCCAAAGTGGAGAAATACCCGGAAAGGCCAAGCAAATGCTGCAGCCCGACGCTCGGTTGTTATTGTCAATATTAATATAATAATTTTTTTTTTTTTAATAGTCACACTCGATTTCGCCGATTTTCTTGTTGTCCCAGCCGGTTGACACCTCTTCTAGCAGAAACAAAGGCTACATTAATGTATTAAATTGATGTTAATCCATGTGTGTGGTTGTGGAATTAACGGACGTGACGATGTACGATTGCGTTGCCAGGCAACAGCCTGGGTTCATGTTAATTTACAAATTCTTCAACTACAACCCAAGTTATATTTTAGAAGGCCTCACGAAATACTTTAATGTAAATTAAAATTGAAATGTGAAGGAATGTGTGTATAACAAAATACATCGGTCATAAACAATATCGGAAACAGACGCAGGCAAGATCCTCTGCTCGATGATTGGATGTTTTAGCCTCAATGCACGTTGGGATATGGTGTTTATGCAACACATTCTCACTCCCAACTCGGCCTATGTTGACGTTATGTCTCTTTCGTCACTTTCCAACGCAAGGGGGGCCCTTTAGCGTTGAGTTTCAACTATCAGGGAGTCCCATTGACTTGCATAGAGTTCCCTGAACGTTGGTAATAGACGAGTTGGGATTGCGGCGAAAATCTCCGCAGATCCATTCTCACAGCGTTTATCAACCTTTTTCAATATCAAGCCACAATTATTGTGTTTACTTCTTTATTTTTAATTGAATAATGTCGAACTTTTGTTGCCGTCAGTTAGGGGGGGAGTAGGGGCTCAGAAAACTGAAATCTGTATTGTTTAATAGTTTTTTCTTTCTAATTTTGTATTATTTTCTAAACCACACACTGTTATTTACTGAACAATAAGACACAATTATCCTTGTCTTTATTTATTTCTTTGATTGTATAATGTCAGACTTTTAGAGTGCGTCAGGACCGAGGGTCGGAGCAGCTCATTTTCTTAAGAGAATTTTACACCCGGAAGTAAGTATTCTCTACGCTTTGCTAGACAAACCCTGTGATTAGTCCTCAAGCTCTGTGATTGGATGTTTGAGTGGCAGTGCGCCGAGGGTTACGCCGAGTGTCAAACAGCACTTTGAAATGGGATGGAACCATGGCAGACTGTCCAAAACTGGATTCAAATGGGTCCACCACCCATTCAAATCTATGGTGTTCTTTATTTATTGAATGTTAAATACCTGACAAGGTCAGAGAGAAAAAACTTGGGTCGAAGGTTGCTCAACAGTGCATTACAAGACATCTATCAATATGTGTTTATACCTCCACCATTAAACTGTTGTATTCTGCACATTTCTTATACTATCTGCATACATCTTATAAGAGTATAATAAATATGTATAATATCAGTGAAAATAAACATAAAGTAGTTAACATTGCAGGAAAGCAATATATTAGTGCTCTGCGGTGTTGGGACACACACGTTACTGTAACGCAACTAATTTTTGCGGTAACTAATAGCGTTACTAGTTACCTATTCCCATTAAGTAAAGCCGTTAGAGTTACTGTGATTTAAATGGGTGCGTTATTGCGTTATGCATTATGTGATGGAACTGAACCGAATCTCCCTGCGGATGTAATTTACAGGCGAATACAGCGATGTCCTCTCACAGTAACATGGAAAAGTGAAAGTGACCAGAGAGGAGTGATGATTGGTTAACGCGGGGTAACATTTCAGGGTAAGCCAATCAGAGACAGAGTTGGGCGGGTCTTGCCTTATGGGGAAAATACACAGACACACAAACACTTGCTAACACACACATACACGGCAACGCCCACCACCAGCACCAGTGTTGGGTGTAACGCGTTACAAAAGTAACGGAGTTACAGTAATATATTACTTTTTGCTGTAACGAAGTAATGTAACGCATTACTAATGACATGTGGGTAATATATTACCCATTACAATGCTCAGTAACGCAGTTACAACACATTTTAACCCGAAATTAAATGGTGTTTTGTTTTTTAAGAATGTACTAACATAGCGAGACATTCCGACACCGGACAAATTGTGCAGGTAGATTAGTAAACCTGGTGTTTACCCTTCAGGCTTCGCGTCGAGATCTTCGGGGAAGTTGAACGTTATGCAACCATTCAAAAAAGAGAACGTAGCGAAAAATACAAACAACAAATTGTGTCAGGTCCGCGTGACCTGCTCCGCTGCGCGTGTATCATTTCCAAAGTGCTTCCACAGCAGTGACACACATCTGATCTGTGGATAATCATTTATACGAAAATGGTTAAAGCAACCATCACTAAACCCCAGCAACACTGCATCTACTGCAGACAGTAGCAACAGGTCAGATGCGGACATCACGTTACCCCCCGTTGTGGACACTAGCTTACTCCCGCCTGACTCGCCTGCCCCGAGTCTTCGTCGCCCGAAACTACGCCGCCCCTCTGCGGCCCGCGGGTGCCAGGTATATTTAAACAACTACCCGCCTGTACAGTGGGGTAAGGCGGTCATTTTGCAGCTTGTGGTATACAAATAGACAATGGCTAGAATATTCATGTGAAAATAGTACCATATTCTGACATGCCTGTAGAAATGTTGGGTCAAAAATAATGCATACAATAGCAGATGCCTTCACCACGAATGGCTACAAAAATATCTCATATCCCAAGCTTATTATCAACGAGCTGATGTTGCAGCTGAAATGTTCTCCAGGTCACAAAGTCAACCTCACATAATGATGTGATACCAGTTTTCAAGCACAGTAAATATTCTCTTCCCAGCGTATATGATGGGACCAAGGTGATGATGTAGTAGGCTACATGGTTTTAATAATACTTTTGCCTTTCAATGTTTGCCATTTAAAACCATGAGCATGGTTTAAATAATATTTGCCTTGATTTACAATATGTTAACCTTCATTATAGTCCTTGACAGCGGTCTGTACTGCTGTATTAACAACGTGTCACATGTTAAGAATTTACAATCAGAATGGAGTATTCAACTAAGCCCTGTAATACAAGTTGTTAGTAGCCTTAATATAAGGGCCTACACAGTTGTTATGCTATACCACATTGCCCTTCACTGGATGCATAATGAGCTGCACTAAACTACATTTTAGCATTTAAAATACCTAGCTATTCTTTTGCGGTTATTTTGTTGAAAGTAACTAAAAAGTAACTAAAGTAGTGTAACTCATTACATTTCAGAGACAGTAATATTGTAATGTAACTTATTACTTTCTAAAGAGAGTAATAAGTAATATGTAATATATTACATTTTGGAAGTAACTTGCCCAACACTGACCAGCACACACACACACGCAATCGCAGATGCAAGTATCACCGAGAGCAGCAGTGCATTTACAACTTGGAGATATAACCACTATATTCAATTTGTGGGGATAAAGGACGCAAAAAATATTACGGTAAAATGTAAACTGTGTGCAGGACAGAAAGCATTGTCCACATCGAATAACAGCAATGCAAATCTCCTGAAGCACCTAACTAATGTACATGGGGCTATAAAACTAGTCGCCAAAGACCCCACCGTCTCAACCACCGGCAGTGCCTGTCAAAATGTCTAAACATATATTTTGTGTTTTATTGTTCCACTACATTTCATAATGATAATTGCTACAATGATGGGGAGTTGTCTTTTCTCTTACTGTGCCAGAACAACACAAACACTTGTATTTTTATTGTTATTCTTTTTAAAGTAAAGTAAAGTAACTTGTTACTAGTTACTTTTACAATTCAGTAACTAATAAAGTAACTAGTTACTTTTGAGAGCAGTAACTATTATTAGTTACTTTTTAAAAGTAACTTGCCCAACACTGGTGCTTTCTCAGGCTTAATATTTATATGTAGATACCCCCAAAGCTTTTTTCTTATTCAAAAGAAGACCTTAACCTAAAGTATTATTTAATGTTTAAATAAAGCCTTTTTAGTTTGTCTGTCTGTGTCTCCTATTAATATCTAATAATAAAAATAATACTATTCAATAATGTGCTTTAACCACAAGGTGTCCCTTTCTATCAGCTGTGCACCGTTATGGTGTAAATATAACCTATCTACCAATTGGATCCAATATAAAAGTCAGCCGAATTAGTTTTGATCCTGCAAGGAGACGTATATTGTGAAGATAAATTGAAGATGTTGTTTAATTGCTGATATATTTATGATCCACGTCATATATTCATTTTCGGCGGCAGTTCTTCCTGTTTGTCCAGAAGTCTTCTCATCAGGGCTCTATCAATAAAGAACTACGGCAGATGTGTAATATTTACTGCAGCCAAACTGTGTATTACAATGCCGTTATGTGATGAATTCCAAAGAGAAAAGCAAGCACAATCGGAATAAAGTATTATTATTATTTTTAAATGTTTTCGGATTTCACATCGCATAAACACCATATCCCAACGTGCATTGCGGCTAAAACATCCACAAACCAAGCTGAGGATCTTGCCTACGTCTGTTTCCGGTATTGTTTATGACCGATGTATTTTGTTATACACACATCCCTTCACATTTAAATGTACATTAAAGTATTTCGTGAGGCCTTCTAAAATGTTTTTAAATATAACTAGGGTTGTAGTTGAAGAGTTTGTAAATTAACATGAACCCAAGCTGTTGCCTGGCAACGCAATCGCACAACGTCACGTCCGTTAATTCCACAATCAAACACATGGATTAACATTGATTTAATACATTAATGTAGCCTTTGTTTCTGCTAGAAGAGGTGTCGACCAGCTGGGGCAACAAGAAAATCGGCGAAATCGAGTGTGACTATTAAAAAATAAATAATTATTATATTAATATTGACAATAACAACCGACCGTCAGGGTAGAGCATTTGCTTGGCATTTTCAGGTAGTTCTCCAATGGTTGGGCCATGTTAACAATACCGTGTAACTGTCACGTTTGAAGGGACGAAATAGTGACATCTTCACGTCTCCCAGCATGGTAAATCGTCACATGTTCACGTCTTGCAGTGATACCGGGTTGGGTTTCTCATACAGCATCTCTGTATGGTATGTGTATCCACCAGGTATTCACTCTCTGTCCTAAACGGCTTGTTGTAGCTCCTGCCCTTCCCTCCCTGTGATCCCAGTGTGCTCTGATTGGTTGGGACGTTGCAAGGTTCGTTGCTGCTCGCCGCAACAAACCTCGTTTCCGGGTCGGCGATACAGCAAGAACAAGTGAAACTTATCCTGAGCACACACAAACATCCGAAGTAAAAACAATAAGTGTGGCTTGATATTGAGTAAGAAAAAGGTTTATAAACGCTTTAAAAACGGGTCTGCAGAGAGCATTTCTCCGCGATCCCAACTCATCTATTACCAGCGTTCAGGGAGCTCTATGCAAGTCAATGGGGACTCCCTGTTAGTTAGCCAAGGGATCCTGGTGTGGGAGGTGCTCCAAGGATTGGACCATTCGGGCCAATCTGGTCATTTGTTGTTGATTTGGGTGTTCACACGTCACAGAACCCAGGAAGCAAACAATGTAAAATGAGAAATCTCCAGCGAGGCGTTCTGGGGCAGCATAGACAGGTCTTTTCTGTGTTAGAGTTTTACTCGCTACAGGGTGTACTTTGAGGGTTTGTGACTCTGCAGACCGTTTACATGCAGAAAAACCTTCATAACACACAAGGGGAAGGGTAATAACCGGAAAAGCATGACATCAATCAATCAATCAATCAATGTTTATTTATATAGCCCAATATCACAAATGTTACAATTGTCTCAGCGGTCTTCACAGTGTGTACAGAATATCAGTATGACAATACGACACCCTCTGTCCTTAGACCCTTACATCGTACAAGGAAAAACTTCCGGAGAAAACCCCACAGTTTAAAGGGGAACATGGGAGAAACCTCAGGGAGAGCAACAGAGGAGGGATCCCTCTCTCAGGACGGACAGACGTGCAATAGATGCCGTGTGTAAATCGAAAAGATAATACATTTACAACATAGGTAGTCCAAATGTTTGGAAATGCATGTGTCTATAATAAGAAGATGAATCCACGAAGATGTCAGCATTCTTGTGGGAGCCATCAGGGAAGTAGTATGATGAGAGTCTGGCGGGACCGAAGAGACAGGTTCAGCCACGACTCAAAGTCCAGGACTCAGATCCAGTAATCAGGATAGAGGACCCAGGACACACGACCACAGCAACAGGATTAGCCTCGACTCAGGATACCGGCGTGTATATGGACACAAAAAAAGAGATTTGGGGGAAACTGGGTTAATCGGAACATGAGAGTACTCAGGCACAAACAGCCAGAAAGACGGAGTAAGGTGCCCCCCCCAACAGTCCAAGCCTATAGCAGCTAAACTAACGTGTCTACATACATGCACTCCCTTAGGATAGGTTGAGGGAAAAGGGTAGCAAGTAACAAATAGGAAACAGGTGGAGAGTGTTAGAAATTAAAATCAATGTTTTAATGGGGAAAGGTAGTTTAAACATGCCGTCAGTTTTAATGCAGTTTTACACTGAAAAACCAGAAATTCTTGTGCACAACCAGCTGTTAAGCTTTATTCTGAAACTCTTTCATCTCCGGTTGGCAGTTAGCATGTGGTAAATTTACAATTTCCAAAAGAGGTGAATTTAGTAGCGAAATGATATGGAGTGGTGCAAACCGAAGCTACTGATTTAACACTACAACTATAGATGTCGAGATACTACCATGCTGAATATTAAATGAAGGTACAGTTTATTTGAATACATTATTGTTTACAGACGAGAGTAGCATGTGACAACATCCGGAATGACCGGAAACCAAACGAGCCGAGAAGTATTTTTTAGAGTATTGATTACAGCGTTTAGAATGTGTTAAATGAAAAGTGATGAAAGAGAATATGAGGAGAAAAGGCGTGTTAAGCATATGTTGAATGTGAAAAGAACCTATCCTCTGTTTAAATGTAACAACGGACATTGGAGACGAGGCGAGCCGGCTGGCGGGGAGGAGCCAGCAGAGGATATATAACAGCACCGGACGAGGGATCGGCCTCTTCTCTTCCCTAACGAGGAGCGGATCCCAGCATTTTGTCTGACTGAACAATATCATGCTTGTGACCAACCCGCGCCTTTTTTAATTAAAGTACCATATTGAACTTTCACAGAGACTCCATTTAGTCTCCTTTTAAAGCTTCTCTCCTGGACAGGTGAATAACGAACACAGTTTACAAGAGGCACACACAGGGGAAAAAGGTCCCCATTGGAACCTGAATTTGTCAGAGGTAGTGGGTCAGTGACTACGTTCCACACTCCCCGGCCGGGCTAGGCGTTCTCTGCAACCTGTTACCCTCTAACAAACCTCGAGAGGTCATAGAGGGGAAAGGTTTGGATAAAGTTTTAAAAATAAGATCTAAGTTTTTAGGATTTAAGTAAAAGAGTAAGAACTAAAATGTATAGGTGAAGAGGCACAACGTATCTACGTCAATGCACTCTTATTAGATTATTTTATTTTATCACTATAAGCTTTATCAAAAAGGAAGGTCTTAAGTGTACTCTTAAAAACGGATAGGCTGTCTGCCGCCCGAACACAAACTGGAAGTTGATTCCACAAATGTGGAGCTTGATAAGAAAAGGCTCTGGCTCCCATCGTACTTTTAGAGACTCTAGGAACAACCAACAACCCTGCATTCTTGGAACGCAATGCCATAATAGGACAGTAGGGTATAATAAGCGCCATATAGATAGAAGAGTTACGACAACGGCAGTCCAAAAACGGTTATCGTCACGTGGTTCATGTAGACGAGGATCGTTCCCCGGAAGTTCATGGCGGGCAATGTGAATACATTGATAACAGGAGATAGAACTACGATTTTTAGTAATTATTAGTAAATAAAGGTTTTGATTTGCAATATTTATACAACAAATCGATATGTGTATATATTTACATCAATATGTTTTAAAAAATAAAATAGAATTTGCTAATATTAAGTGATAATATTAGGATTAGTGTGAACAACTAGTTTACATGTTAGGCTAACAGTGCCTTGGTTAAAGAGCCTGTTGCTGTTTATAGCTTTGAATTCTTTAAACCCAATATTATCTTCTTAAACTTGTATGGTAGTCAGGAGCATCACTTTCTAATGTTTATTGATATATTTAGAGGGAGGGGATCTAAAGGAATGCTTCAAAATTCAGATTAGATTAATTTCTACCATTTTCTTAAAAGTTTCTCTGCATCGTTTTGAGGTAAGATATGCCTAATTTTGGCTATGTTGCGTAGATGGAAGTAGGCGGTCCTTGAGATTGATTTTATGTGGGCGTTAAAGGATAAATCCTGATCAAATATAACACCAAGATTCCTTACAGTCTCACTTGAGGCCAAATGAATGAATGAATAAATAAACCAGCGACTGTATTCTCCATGACACAGACAGTCTGTGGTTTGTAGTTGTTTAACTTTTGTCTAGTTTCTGAACAGATATGAGGAGCTGTGAGCTCTGAGGGCTAACAGCTAACGGCTGATGTTGTTTTTTCTGGGGTGCTCATGGGTGCTCATTGAAGATGATGTGACGGCTCCGCCTACACTGCGTTACTATAGTTACTGCCCCAGCTCCTAAACTGTAATGGAAGCGCAGCATTAAAGTGAGCCGGGCCTAATAAGGCCTAACCAAACCGAGCGAGGCCGAGCGAGGCCGAGCGAGGCCTGCGGTGGAAATGCGCCATAAGAATGTCATTTGTGACTTTAACCAGAGCTGTCTGTGTGCTATGATGTGTTCTAAAGCCAGACATGGGACCATTAAATCCCAGGCTCCTTCATCAATGCAAAACTTATAAAAGAAAAAATATATAACATAGTGCATTAAATACATTAGTGCAAGTACTGTAAGTTGCAGAAATAGGAAATGATATAAGATACAGAATGTAAAATGATATACTGTACAGTGGATAAAGAAATGAAAGATTTAAAAAGCATTAATTTATTTTTTTCAAATAATGCTATAACTTTGTTCTGTCATTTTGGTTTTCGAACTGTAGCGTGATGGCATGTCTCATCTTCCACATTAGATAATGGTGAATCACACAGAATTTAGAGTCCTTTTAATCCTATAAAAACAATACTCGGATGAAGTAAAGGAGATACAGGTATGTGTCAGTCAGTCGGTGTTTTGGTGTCAATAACTTCTCACCTTATGATTGGCATCCATTGCAGTGCCTTTAATATGAAGTTGAAAAGTAAGGCTGTACAGGTTGTGTTGGTATGGTAGGTGTAGATAGTTGTTAAAACATATATAATACCCACACTAACCGGAAACATACATTGAATATACCATTACACCCAAAAATAAGGGGAAAAAACCCCCTCAAAAGCACTTACACTTCACACAGTCATATGATTAACTGTTATTATAAAAACATTGATAGGAGCTTTAGTCTTTAACTCATTTGGGCTGTAAACCTTTGTGCTTTGGAAACAGATCGTCCGCATTGCGTCATTTGGTTTTACTTCTCCTCAACAAAAAGGGATAACAGTATCCCCAGCCTCAGCAGCGGAGGAGTGCTACAACGGTTTAAAGCTCTGCTCAGAAGAGAAAAAAGGATTCCGGGGGTTTTGAAACTTCAGAGCTGCAGAATCTACCAAGAACTTTATGGAGTCTGCTGCTCGTCTTCGTACCACTGCAATGCGTCTTCATAAGTGAAATATGTTTGTTTGTGTCTGAATGTTCTCTCCCTTTTTCACAATTGTTCCTTCCTTCTCTCAGTTTACATCACTGTAATTTAAAGGGGCCCTATCAGGCTCTTATCAGTTTGTACTGTAGTGTCTCTACTTTAAAGAGTCCTCTCCTGCTGATGTTCAGGTGTATATCAGTATGTAGTGTCTCTACTTTAAAGAGTCCTCTCCTGCTGATGTTCAGGTGTATATCAGTATGTAGTGTCTCTAATTTAAAGAGTTCTCTCCTGCTGATGTTCAGGTGTATATCAGTATGTAGTGTCTCTACTTTAAAGAGTCCTCTCCTGCTGATGTTCAGTTGTATATCAGTATGTAGTGTCTCTACTTTAAAGAGTCCTCTCCTGCTGATGTTCAGGTGTATATCAGTATGTAGTGTCTCTACTTTAAAGAGTCCTCTCCTGCTGATGTTCAGGTGTATATCAGTATGAAGTGTCTCTACTTTAAAGAGTCCTCTCCTGCTGATGTTCAGTTGTATATCAGTATGTAGTGTCTCTACTTTAAAGAGTCCTCTCCTGCTGATGTTCAGGTGTATATCAGTATGTAGTGTCTCTACTTTAAAGGGTCCTCTCCTGCTGATGTTCAGGTGTATATCAGTATGTAGTGTCTCTACTTTAAGGAGTCCTCTCCTGCTGATGTTCAGGTGTATATCAGTATGTAGTGTCTCTACTTTAAAGAGTCCTCTCCTGCTGCTGTTCAGGTGTATATCAGTATGTAGTGTCTCTACTTTAAGGAGTCCTCTCCTGCTGATGTTCAGGTGTATATCAGTATGTAGTGTCTCTACTTTAAAGAGTCCTCTCCTGCTGATGTTCAGGTGTATATCAGTGTGTAGTGTCTCTACTTTAAAGAGTCCTCTCCTGCTGATGTTCAGGTGTATATCAGTGTGTAGTGTCTCTACTTTAAAGAGTCCTCTCCTGCTGATGTTCAGGTGTATATCAGTATGTAGTGTCTCTACTTTAAAGAGTCCTCTCCTGCTGATGTTCAGGTGTATATCAGTATGTAGTGTCTCTCCTTTAAAGAGTCCTCTCCTGCTGATGTTCAGGTGTATATCAGTATGTAGTGTCTCTACTTTAAAGAGTCCTCTCCTGCTGATGTTCAGGTGTATATCAGTATGTAGTGTCTCTACTTTAAAGAGTCCTCTCCTGCTGATGGTCAGGTGTATATCAGTATGTAGTGTCTCTACTTTAAAGAGTCCTCTCCTGCTGATGTTCAGGTGTATATCAGTATGTAGTGTCTCCACTGTGACATGTCTCCATAACCCTAACCCTATATAAAACACTATAGGAAGCATATAGATAGAGAGCATAATAGGGCCTCTTTAGAGACTTAAGATAAGATAAGATTAGATGTACTTTATTGATCTCAATTTTTTAAAATGTTTGTCTTGCAGCAGCATGAAAGACATGGCATTGTACAATCCCAATTAAATAGACTAGAAATAAACAAGAAAGTAGAAAATATACATGTTGAATTTACAAATTAACAATAACAAAATATAAAGCAAGTTATTATATATACTTAAGTATGTGAGGAAGTGACTGTTTTGATAAAAAAAAGCATTTCGATTAAAATCCATCAACACATTGGAAAACTCCCCCTTTATTAAACCGATGTCCTTGACATATAATGTGTACTTTTAGCTTTTAATCTGTTTGATGTATATATTTTTTATATGTGCACTACAAGCAGAGAGGGGGATTTGAAGGAGTTCTGCGTGGGAGTCTGACGCTCCCTGCTGCGTTCGGGTTGTGTCGGAAAGTGGCTCATGGTGCTCATGCCTCAGCATCAGAGCTTAATATTTCTGGAAATTGGGGCAACGAAGCAGGAAAGAAAAGTCGATGTGACGTGAATTGCCTCAGGCTGAGAGGTGGTGGAGGAGGTAAGAGAAGTAGCATGATTTACTCACAGAATAAATCAGATTTGAGGACTTTTTGTATGAAATTGGATGGTGTTTGTGATCTATGTAGCAATTAAAGAGATGCAAGAGAGAGGATAATTACATTTTAAAACATGAATCCTCTGTATATTGTGTATCTACCAACTCTGAGATGTCCTGAAGCTCTTCCATGTGCCTCTACAAAACATGTATCAAGTCAAACTGTCGCTGAAGGAGATACAGAACCTTCCACTCTGCTGTAAATTGCCCCCGACAAGGGCAAAAGTTCAATCCCCTCCAAACAATAGTGGCTTTACAGCTGTTACAAATCACCCAGCAGCCATGTCTGCTCCAATCAGGGAACATCAACATCTTGGTGAGAAACAAAGCTGGTTGGAAAAGCTCAGTGGTTCCTGTTCATTCTGCAGCTCGGTAAAAATGATGGACAAGGTTTCCAATGTATGCCTGTCTCTGCCATATTGTACGTTTTATGTAACTCTGTCTCCAACACAATTACGTTTTCCGATACAAAAGTACATTTTTGATTAGATTTTCTTCTGGATTTTTCCTTTAAAATGTCCTGAACCTAATAAGTTTAACCCATTTAAAACTGTACCTGCACGTACACTCGTTGGCTTATTTGAAGTGAATATATCTTATTTGTACTTATTGTAAGTTGCATTGCATAACAGCTTCTGCTAAATTAAATTGAATGTAATGGATTACGATCGCAGTTCTGAACTCGACATGTGATTAACACTCCGAATTATAACAAAATGAAACCTAAGTGCAACCAGGTCAAGTTTAGATTCAAATAAATAATGGTTTGTCTTAAGATATTTTCATTTGGGTATATAATTGACCATGTAAGTCCCAAAAGGTGATTGTTGACTTTTGGTTTATTCTGGACACAAATTGCAGTCTCCAGAAAGCTTAAAGGTAGGTAAGAATGGAGAAACCAGCTTGAGTGCGCTAGAATGTTAAAGTATGCAGCCGAACAAAATCTGCCCCTTCCTTCAGACTTCCTTACAGAGCCCCTCCTCCAACACACACGAACGTGCGCATGACCAATGAGGGCACGAGATGAGTTTGTGCACAGATGGAAGGCTGACAGGCAGGTAGGCCATCCATTTATTTTAACTCATTCGGCCTAAAAAGCACACAGGTTTGTTCAAAATGTATTTGTTTGAAAATCTCCACGCTCACAGCCCTGATGAAGTATTGATTTCTGTTCTGCTCTGGTAATGAAGATAACTTTAGGTATTGACAGAATATGTCAAACGATCCTTTGGAAACAGCTTCACCGCCTCTGAGCTCGACTCCTACAACATTTTAATAGTTCCCTGTAAATATTCAACTGAAAAGCAAGCAGAAACAAGTCAATTTGGACCACTCAGCTATACACAAATATCACTAAAAACAAGTGTAAATACTGTATGATGGATAGATGGATAGATAGAGAGATGGATGGATGGATGGATGGACCCGTACTTTTCCCGTTTAGTTCCGTTAGTGCCTGGAATTTTGCGTTCACACCAAAGAGTACTTAGTTCCGAGAACTTGTACCCCCATTGTTAGTGCCTGCTAGAGAGGTGGGACTATCCTGGGGAGAAAAAAGTACACATTTTTGATTGGCTGGGCGAATTGCAAACCACACCCCGTAAAACTCTTTGTGAAGCCGCCATTGTCTTTGCTGGCATTAGCATTATTAGCATTAGCCCCACGCACCAACGGAGAGAGAATAACTTATGGCAACAATAAAGAAAACATGGGAGCGGTGGAGATGAGGAGGTGTCGGCGTTCTGGCGATTTACTCGGAAGGCTTCAGTAGAAGCTGCTGGGAGTCCCAGCAGCTTCTACTGAAGCCAGTCCCCAACTCCGGGGACTTCCGGCCGGAACTTTGGGTGGCAGTATACGCCGTGAAGTTTTTTGCAGCCTGCCAGTAAACCCAAAGCAGAAGAAGAAGAAGTTACGCAAGCGGCTTCATTTGTGTAATCTTCCCTCAGGGAACTTATTCCGTTGTGAACGCGATCTGCACTTAGTTCCATGGAGGTACTAAGTGCTGGGCACTAAGGCCCCGGCCACATGAGGACGCATACGGCTAAAGGCATAGGATTAACGCAAATGCAAAAAAGCTTCCGTCCACACGCAATGTTCACCGGATAGTGTCTGTCCACACGAGACAGCTCCGTTTAGCTCCAACCGCTGGAGAAGCTGCAGTACATATGCAGGAGCCTGTACGTGGCGCTGTAACTTCCTCCACAAAAGCAGCGAAGAAGCATGTCTGTCATGGTTGCCCTTCTGTTTATTCTCCACGGTGGGGGCCGAGGGAACCGGGCAGAGTTTTTTGCCAGTCAACGTGTGTTACGTTCCCTATTGGGCTAGGGGAACCAAAGGGAAACAACATGACCAGAGTGGAATTGGTAACAATGGCTTTATTGCAACAAGAGGTAACAAAAATGGCAGGCAGGCAGCCTGAAACAACAAAAAGGCCAAAACGGCTGGTCTAACCAGCAAGACAAGGGGAACTTCAACAGGAAGTTATAAAGTTTATCCAGAGTAATATTAAGAAGACAAAACCTCACGTTACACGTGGTACAAACTGAAATTGAGGAACGCTGCACACAAACAGCTGCTCAACAGGTGCTAATCACCTGGGTCTAAGCTGACACACGTTACACTAATACAACCAGCTGATCAACAGGTGCTAATCTACCTGGGTCTAAGCTAACAATTCAAAACACAACACACTACGAGGCATGACACCCTACCTAGCACTCTGCTAAACCGTCTACGAATTACAGGGGGGCTAATAGCATAAACACCACGAGTAAGGTATCAAGAGGCTAGAGGTGTCTGTCTCCCAACACAGAGCCTCCAGAATGATCTTCGTTCCCAGCCTTTGTACTCCTCCCCAGGAAGATGTTCCGGAAGCGGGCGGGGATTGGATGACGTCTTATCCACACACACACACACACACACACACACACACACACACACACACACACACACACACACACACACACACACACACACACACACACACACACACACACACACACACACACACACACACACACACACACACACACACACACACACAACATTAACAGTACCAGGAAGGCAGCGGCTGTAACAACGTGTGTTAAAGTTTAAATCTTCCGGACAAAATTATAAAAGTGCCGGTCAAAGGTCTTCTTTGTTATTTATTAAGCTTTAAAACAAATGAATAACGACTCTATATAATATAATAATATAATACACGGAGCCTCTCTTTTTCCTCCCTCTCTTCGGACAGCGTCAGTGTCTGTCTCAAGCAGCAGCTGATCCAGTAATGAGTGACCCGACAGTAAAAATAAACATATTTATAACTAGTTTAGTTAGTTTGAGAGGTAATTAAAATAGCTAAGGGTGATGATCTGACTTGAAGTGTGTGTTTGCTCCGTTCACCACTGCATCACAGCGGGAGGAGCTGCGGGTGAGCAGAGCTGCGTGTCTCCGTCCTGTCAGATTCGACTTCACTGAGAGAGAAAGATAAATAATCTGAATTCAGTGTGCAGTTTACTTTGACGCGGGGGTGAGCAGCAGAGGTGGGGAGAGGCGGGGCTATTGCGTCATCATTATCACAAAATGATCGTATAGGGCGCACACACGGAGCCGTTGGACCCCCCAGAGCGTTGCGTATGCCGTTCTATCCACCTTGGGACCCGTTATCGTTTCCGCAGTTGTTTACTGTCATATTCGGTCGTCCTCGTGTGGCCGAACGGTCTATATGACGCTAAACAGGAACGCAAACGACCGTTTTCGTCCTCGTGTGGCCGGGGCCTAAGTACTGAGCATTAAGTACGGCAAAGTACTTGGTGTGAAAGCGGCTATTGATAGATACTTTATTGATCCCAATTTCGGAAAATATTTCGTCACAGAAGGAGAAGAGTGTTCAGACTTTATAATACAATACTTTAAATACTTTAAAAAGTTGAAAAGAGGATTAACAATTAAAAATATTAAAATATAAACAAGACAATATACAATATTCTGGATAACATTTTTGACGTAAATTACTTTCGATTGCGACCTGTATGCTTCTCTCTTCTTTGTTTAGTGTATCTTAGTTTCTGTATATTTCCCAGGTCTCGTCCTTCTGTTTAATCTAAAACCAAATGGGAGAGTCCTCAATGTGTTTTTTTTTTGTATTCCTTTTTTTTGGCTTGCTCTACCTCCTTTTGCGTATGCACCGTTGACTGGTTTAAGACTGATAAGCGATTTTTTAAAGATAATTTTTTCCTTTTTATCCTCTCTGCAATGAGGCCAAAATAAAACATTTTTAAAAAGTGCCGTTGAATGTGACACCTCAGGTTATAACCAGGACAGATAAGAAACTACACGGAAAAACCCCACAACTGGGACCATGCTGTTTGAAATACGCAGGGACAGTGTTGCACAAGTGCCTCTTCACTGCTCTCCTGTTCAAAAACACATCCAAACAACTCTTTATGCGTTCCTCGCACTCTCACAGGGCTCAGTGTGCACGACTCGACTGATGCGAGGACAACAGCCTGTGAATCTGAGCTTTATCCACAACATCACAGGAGATTATAGAGAGCAACATACATCAGGGAAGCCTCTGTTTCTCTGTGTTTGAGACTAATCTGGTGTGAAAGAAAGAGTGTTTGTCTATTTATGTGCCTGCAGGCATCCATGTGTTTTAGTTTGAATACCTGAAGTCATCGCATTGCATGTGAATGAATACATGTGCATGTAAGTACAACATACATTGAAAACAGCAGTAAAATATGAATGTTAAGGGAAAATACTCAAGTTAAAGTTCCTTCAAATGTGTATTGAGTCATTTGTTCGGGGTTGTGATAAAATGTGTTTTTTTGCAGGTTTTTATTCTCTTCAAGCAGCCCAACACAAAGTAGGCACAGCAAACTCACAGAGGGTGATTATAACGTGAAAGGACAGCTTGAACCTTCTCTAAAATGTTTGCAGGCAGGCAATAAAAGACAAAATGCAACTGCAAGAAGGTAAACGGCTGAGGACACCAAACTTAAAGTGGTAAGTCACAAGTTATCAAATCATCGTAAGCATAGGCTACATAACATTTTAAAGAGGCCCTATCATGCTTTTTGGGGCTTTCCCTTTCCTCTAGTGTGTTATATAGGTTTGTGTGCATGTAAAGGTCTGCAAAAGCTAAAAATCCCAAAGTAGCTGTTTTTACAAATCGAAGGTATTAGAGGGTGAAGTATATTCAACGGGAACAAAGTTGTAAGAAGCGAGTTGTGTTTCTAAAAGGGAATCTGTGTGAAGTCTGACTCAAACACTGTGAGTGATGCCTCCCAACCAGAATCCACGATGAATAGTTTGTGAGTCTTCCTACCTCATAAATGCTAACTTCTACCTCCTTTCCTACCTCCTAAATCCTACATTCTACCTCCTACCAAAACCTTGACGTCTTTGGGCCCAAACATATTCAGGGTCTAAAAGTAATAAAATATGCCAAAAATCAAAATCCAGAGTTTAATTCCCTCTATCTTCATTTGACTGAGTTATGTTTTCATAAATTCTAATCATTTTAGAAGTTATGCACACATTTGTTACAGACACACCCTTTTTCCCAATTGGCATGAGCACAAACACACACCTTGACTTGCACATATGACTTTCCTTCCTGCCTTTGTGATTGTCGACTCCACCCTGATTGTCTTCACCTGTGCCTCCTTACCTTGTTTATAGAAATATCTCCTTTTGTCCTGTTCCAGTTCGCCTTGTCTTGTCAAGCCACGCCGGCCATCTAATGTGAGCCAAGTAACCATTGATAACATTTGTTGTGTCTTCTATTTCGATCCTCCAAGTGAGCATTTTGTGTTGTTTGTTTATGTTTTTTCAACCTCTGATTAAAAGCAGTTGTGTTTGTTTGTAACAGTGGCCACCAAAGGCTAATAGGGAGGCTGTGGCTCAGTGGATAGTGTGCTGGACCTCGAATCAGGGGAGGCGTAAACATCTGTGTTCGAATCATGTCAGCATGTCGTTGTGTCCCTAGCATTCTTGCCAACCTTTAGACCTCAGAAATCGGGAGCATTTCAAAATGCAAAATTGGGCGGGGGGGGGTGCTAGTGGATCGCCGGAGCTGTTAGATTAACATTAACATGCTTATTGTAGTTTTAAGTGCACTGCCTTGCGGCCTGTAGCACCGTCCTTGATGGAGCATATGTGTGGGCTGGACCTGTATTTGAAAGGAAAGGAGTGAGCAGAGAGTAGTTGTCGATTCTTGTTCTGTTTTCTGTGAATACCTGCCTCACCCTCTCAGACTTTGAGTTGAGCGCGCTACTAAAGAGACGTGTTACCATGGAAACCAAACAATGGTGTAGCTGTATTAAAGTCCGAGTGGAAACAGTCGTGTGTAAATCTGATTTTGTCAGAAATCGGGAGAAATGCGGGAGAAATATGACCCCGGGAGGAAACCGGGAGAGAGCAATGAAATCGGGAGTCTCCCGCGAAAATTGGGAGGGTTGACAAGTAGGCTATGGTCCCTGGACAAGACACTTCCCAAATTGCTCCTGTGGGGATTGTCCACAGTACCAAATGCATGTAAGTCGCTTTGGATAAAAGCATCTAACAAATGACATGGAATATAATAACGTTTTTTGTGTAACAACCAATAAACCGACTGACTTAGATCTACTGGAGCACTTGGAAATGTTTCAAATGAAAGACAATATTTAGCCATATATTTCTCTTTATGAAGATATTCAGCTAACTGGGGACTGACTCCAATGCTTCAAAGTTTGGTCGAAGTTAAAAGTGGAGCCAAAATGTCCCTCCTACCGTGTTTGAAGATGTCCTAATCAGCCTAATAAGAGGGTGTTAAGTATGTGTGTGAATGGCTATATGTAACCATGCTGTGTTTATGTGTGTGTCTGAGACCTGAAGTCCTAACTGTGTATCTGGGTAAACTGGCAGCAGATAATTAAAGTGCACATTTAGCTGTGGAGCTTCCAATGTCCGCCTCAAAGGTGTCAGCTGAGGCGGTTCTCTTTATGTGTGATGGATGCTGCAATTAAACCAGAAAGGAGAGCTAGAAGTGGCTGTAAATAAAGTTTAGTCTGACCCACCCGAGCATGTGACTCTCCACCAACTGCAAGCCATTTTCAAGTCTTTTTATTTTTTATTATCGGATTTCTTTTGCACCATCTTTTCAGACTAAAGTCCCAGGGAGGTTGAGATAACTTTTCAACTCTCTAACTGTCGGTCTTTGGACACATTGCTCCTGGGTGCAGCCTTGCAGATGCCACAGAAGCACGACCTGCCTCACAGAGTGTCACTTTAACTCAACTAGATCAAAGGATAAAAGGATTCTGGGCTCTCTGAATAATGCATTGCACCATATGAGGCAGGATACGACTCCTGACAGCTGCGTTTTGGGAACCTGCAGATTCACAGAGCTACAGCGAGTTGGGAATTGCTCGGCTTAATTGTGAAGCATTGTGTACGAAAATCCCCAACAGGTGAACTGGATCTGAAATTACAATCGTAAAACTTTTTGTTTCTGTTTACTCGGTGGAAATTGGATCATTTTCTGCTGACAGAAAATGATTCTCCCGCAGGTAAGTGGAGGTTTGTAGCATCTCAACTAATGGTGACAAACTGTTCAGGGATGGGTTTATTCTCTGGGTGGGAAATGCTAGATATTCACACACACACACACACACACACACACACACACACACACACACACACACACACACACACACACACACACACACACACACACACACACACACACACACACACACACACACACACACACACACACACACACACACACACACACACACACACACACACACACACACACACACACACACACACACACACACAGAGAGAGAGACACACACACACACACACACACACACACACACACACACACACACACACACACACACACGCACACACTACAAAACAGGAGACATAACTATCTCTAGTAAGACAGTAATTTATGAGTATATTCTAGATTAATCATTTGGTCAATAACATTTCAAGAAATTGTGAAAAATGTTCATCCCACTTTCTCAAAGTCCAAGAAAACCTCCTTAATTGTCTTGTTCTGTCCGACCGAAATGCAAAGATGTTCAGTTTAATATGAAATATAAATGACAGAATCAGGAAATCTCTATATCTTCTCCATTTTTGCACTGATTCATCAATTATCAAAACATTTCTTTCTCTGTTGATCGAATAATTGATTCGACTCAACTTTTTAAGAGTTATCAAGTTAGAGCTCTTTGCTTTTGAGCCACAACAAACCCAGAAGGACCATCAGGAAGTTCTGCCGTCCAACACTTTCAGGGGTGTCAAACTCAAAGGCACAGTAGGCCAAAATAAAAAAATTGGCACTAGTCGAGAGCCGGACTGGTTCAATGTTTATTGCAGAACGTATTGAAATGAACTTATTGCACATATTAAACCTGGAACTAAAAAAGCTTAAATTATTGCCTGTAAAAACAACATGAAACATTAAATAATCAGTTGCATTCATTTCTTATGGCTCTATCTGCAGCTTTTCCAGAGTCATTTCTTATGATTACATTTTTCCACAGGCCAACAACAGCTTCAACAAAACTATTTCCCTCAAATAACAAATCAAACATGCCCCGTTGTCGTGAGAGAAAAAGTGCAGAAAGAAACATCCATTAAACTCAGTGTGCTGCTCTGTGATGCTAGTTCAGATACTTGGCATCTCATCTTGGGTTCATCAATGTTCATCAATGTTTGGGCTCAGGCTCTGAGCTGAGGAGACCCTCAGGATGGAGTGAAGGTGTGCGTGCAATATACCGGCGGGCCAGATCTAATGGGAATCAGAAATTATCCTGCGGGCCGAAATTAAATCCACCAAGGGCCTGATTTGGCCCCCGGGCCTTGAGTTTGAAACATGTGGTTTAAACCCTTATAACAATCAAAACTAGTGCACTTGTGCAAAGTACTTTGTAAGCTACATTTAGCAATAGTAAGAATAAAACTATACAAAGACTGAAGCAGGCTTTAAAAAGACTCTGTAGTTCACTGAAAGATATGCCATGTTGTCTTTATTAGATAATTGAAATGTAAAGGGAACATTGGGGGGATTAAAGAGCGTATAGAGACATCTTAATATTCCTGAATATCTTATTGATTTTCTTTCAGCAGGCCTAAAGAAACCAGAGGCTCCTGGAGAGGTTGTTTAGTGTGTGTATACAACGTCTCTATACCTGAAAGAAAGAATATTAAAAACCGTGTTTATGTTGAACTCTCCCTGTTGAGCATCTGTGTCCCCAAACAATATAGTTTGTTTTTCCAATATAAGCAGTAAACGTTCCTCTTTACACACCTTCTGTAGACAGCTATAGTTTACACAGACAAAAAACATGTTTAGTTTCCTTCACAGCGAAACCCTGCTGTAGTGATGCATACATCGACTGCAATGGTTAAGTGTTTTTAACCGTGAGCAGTAGATGAGTCTTGCTTTTTTATTATTAAAACCTGCTTTCAGCACAAGCAGTTTTCTACGATAAGACCAACTCATAGTTCTGTACGTTTCTTTTAATATTCTTCTATGAATCTAACATAACTTCTTCGATTAGAAACCATTGTGACACATCAAAAACATTGTGTGAGAAAATAAGTTTGGAAATGTAATTTTCTGTGGACACCTTTTTAAAATAACGCCATGTTGTGCCCTTCTGACCAATCGCACAGTGTTTGAGGCACTCTAAATCACGTTGGACAAGAAGTACGTAAATTGAGTCACAAAACACAAGGCCAAATCCACTCCCACTTCCTTCTAACCCATTTCCCCGCAGTTCTCCTAACGTCTAATAACTTTTATTTATACAGTCTATGGTTCCAACTTTCCTTATCAACCTTTCACAGTGTTTATCCCCACTGTGTTGCGTTAGCTTATGTTACCTATTGACTGAAATCTGGAGACTGAAACTTGTTACCGCCCGTTTTAAGTCGCTGCCTGATCTTTTGGACTTTGTATTTATTGCCTGTCTCTTTGGATTTGTTTACTTTACTTGTAAGTGAAACTTCTGCAGCAATGGAGAGTCAGGACTCAGAGAGACACGAGGAGAGTTGGAGCTTTGATGTCAAACACTGGTAGTTTATTACAAGTCAACGGCCAGAGAATTCATATCACAAGTCACAGCAGCAAAAGGTTCTGACTGCACGGGTGGGTTGTCATGTCAATTCTGATCAGTCTATCTCTCGATAGACCTTTTAACTAGTTTACAGAGAGTTAATGAGCATATTAGGGGAGGCGTAAACATCTGTGGAGTTTAGAAAGCCAGCGTGCTCACAGCCGTAAACCATTTCGTGACCGAGAGTTGAACTGGTTCATCAAGATAGCTGGAGCCTCCCATTCCTTAAGAGAGATAACAGAGCCAGGGTTTGGTCGTAAACGTCAACAGGCAATAAGGTTAAATATTTTAGGAGCAGAATTATTGCCTCACATTACTAATCTGTAAACTACCGTGGATTAATCTGGTCAATACTTCTCTCAATCAGTCAGCCTAGCTGTCTGCTTTGGGATCTTATCCGTGTTGCCTTGCTCTCCTTCTCCATGTCTCTTTTACATCAACATGAGTCCCCTCTTCTTCACGTCTCTTCTACATCAACATGTGTCCCCTCTTCTCCATGTCTCTTCTACATCACCATGTGTCCCCTCTTCTCCATGTCTCTTCTTCATCAACATGTGTCCCCTCTTCTCCATGTCTCTTCTACATCAACATGTGTCCCCTCTTCTTCATGTCTCTTCTACATCAACATGTGTCCCCTCTTCTTCCTGTCTCTACTACATCAACATGATTCCCCTCTTCTTCATGTCTCTTCTACATCAACATGTGTCCCCTCTTCTTCATGTCTCTTCTACATCAACATGTGTCCCCTCTTCTTCCTGTCTCTACTACATCAACATGATTCCCCTCTTCTTCATGTCTCTTCTACATCAACATGTGTCCCCTCTTCTCCATGTCTCTTCTACATCAACATGTGTCCCCTCTGTGTAAAGACACTCTGAAAGTTTCAGGAACATAGATGCTCTCTCTTTTTGTCCTGATCCATTTCTATAAAAATCTGTCTGAAAATGAGCTGATTAGATTTTGGCCACTTTATGATGTCATAACGATGTTTTGTCTTGTGTAACCATTAGCCAATCAGCAACCAAGGTACCCCCCCCCCCCCCCCCCCCCATCACCTGAATCTCCTCCTAGAGCACCATTGAGTTCTTTGTAACCAAATCTCTCTCAGAGGGGCGTGGGGAGGGGCTCCTTATTTTCATCTAAAGTAACAGAAAGAGAATCAGCACTTTGGAAACAGGGCTGAAACAGAGGGGATTATGGGTAATGCTGCAATGATCTGTTTGGAGCCAATCAGAGACATGTTTGTATATATCTGAGACCTATAATATGTTGATGAAAAACAGTATAATATGGGACCTTTAAAACGTACAATGTAGTCTGAAACACTTTTCATCTTTATATTTGCAGATCGTCAGCAGCACTTCATTAGCTTCTCCGCCCCTCAGCGTGACTCCTCATGCTAACTGAGCAGCTCCTCTGGAGGAATGTGACTAATGTGCCGCTTAATCAAGGCAATTGTTTGAAAGGTCATCTAATGAGTAGGAGTGAAGATCATATGTTAGCCTTTATCCCTCTCGGTTGGATGTCGTGGTGAGCAGCGAACACCTTCCCCCTCCTGTCAAAACATTAGCTGGTGGTAATTACAGGAAGTGATCTCCATGTTTAACCAGTTACACTGCATGCTACTGGAGAATATCTCATACAGGTGATTAAGGAATATAGGATGCATGCTGTATATGATCTTAAGTGAATGCACTTCAAAATCCTTCTGCTAACACACAAAGTGCTCAATAACCAGCCCCCCCCTACCTCACGACCTGATCCACCACTACACCCCCTCCCGCAGCCTTCGTTCATCAGAAGCGAACCTCCTCTCTATCCCCACACGAACCAAGCTCCGAACCTGGGGGGACAGAGCCTTCTCCTTCGCTGCCCCCACCCTCTGGAACTCCCTTCCACAACACATCAGAGACCGCACCGAACCCCCCACTTTCAAAACACTGACCAAAACACACCTCTTCAGACTGGCTTTTATCCATCCATCCATCTTCTCCCGCTTATCCGTGGTCGGGTCTCGGGGGTATCAGTTCCAGCAGAGAGCCCCAAACGTTCCTTTCCCCTCATCAACCAGCTCTGACTGGGGGGTCCCAAGGCGCTCCCAGGCCAGAGAAGAGATATAATCCCTCCACTTGGTCCTAGGTCTACCCCTTGGTCTCCTCCCAGCTGGACGTGCCTGGAACACCTCCCTAGGGAGGCGCCCAGGTGGCTTCCTAACTAGGTGCCCTAACCACCTCAACTGGCTCCTTTCGACGCCAAAGAGGAGCGGTTCAACTCCGAGTCCCTCCCGGATGACTGAACTTCTCACCTTATCCCTAAGAGAGACACCAGCCACCCTGCGGAGAAAACCCATCTCGGCCGCTTGTACCCGCGATCTCGTTCTTTGGGTCATGACCCATCCTTCATGACCATAGGTGAGGGTAGGAACGGAAACGGCTCGGTAGACAGAGAGCTTTGCCTTCTGGCTCCCGCTGCTCCGATTCTCCGGCCCCTCTCACGCTCCATTGTTCCCTCACTCGAGAACAAGACCCCGAGATACTTGAATTGGAGTGGACAGTCCATCGGTTTCCTGCTGAGAACCAAGGCCTCTGATTTGGAGGTGCTGATCCTCTGGCTTTTAATTAGTGAATTATACTGTGTTGCTGTTTTAATATTTATTTATTTTTTATTTCTATTCTTTATTCTATTTTATCATGTTTTATCAAACCACTGTAAAACGTCTTTGAGCACCTGGAAAAACGCTTTGAAATCAAATGTATTATTATTATTATTATTATTAATGTCAGGGTGAGCGAAGCAGGCAGGACCCAGATGCAGGAACAGATACGAGGTTTAACTGAAAACGTCTTTATTTCAAGGCTACAGACACATACAGCGTAAAACTCTCTCCCCAGTGAACACATTCAACGTAGACAAGGATCTCACACCAACTGAAAGATGAGCAGAACTTAAATACCAGCAAGAGTGATCACCAAGACAAGACGCCGATGGGGAGGGAGGAAAAACACAGGAGCACCAGGTGAACCAACCCAGTCTCACAAAAAAACGTGTAATAGCTACGTTGGTCCACAGGGCAAAACGTAGTAAAATCACAAACAACCCTCTCATGACATGGATACAATATTTTGTCAAAAAAACATGGAGCTCAAATAACTTCGTAATATCTATCAAACTATGGATCCTACAAATCCCCTGGACGTGGATTCTACAAGTACAATATAAACTTCTCGCTAGAAATGTGATCAAAAAGCATTTTAATGGCCTAAATCCTACAATTTAGGATTTTCCACAAAAGATGTATCGGGTGTCCGCCCAGGGCCGCCTTAATGCACGGGCTGACCTGGGCTGAAGCCCAGGGGCCTACGGAGATCGGGGGCCTATCATGAGCCAATTTAAAAAAAAAAAAAAAAAAAATTCAATTTTTTTATTTTTTTATTTCGGGTGTTTTTAAAAGAAATGTTAAATAAACAAAGTCTTGGCTTTCAGAATATGAAACTTTCATTTCCAAAATCACACGATAAATACATTTTTGAAGCTTGTAAAGGGAAGACAACAGCTCTCCCTCGCCACTCTGCTGTTCCACAGCGCCGCCCCCCTCCCTCCACTGAAATTATTAATGTAAGACGTATAGTAATCATAGATAACACGGCAAGCTCCGTTAGTTTGTTTTCATCTGATTTAAAAAAAAAAAAAGTCTTGGCTTTCAGAATATTAAACTTGTTTCGGCAAATTCAGATGATAAATACAACTTTGAAGTTTGTAACGGCATAATTACAAGCGGAGAACAGAGTAACGTAACGTCACAGCAGGCATAACAACAGCCGGTGTTTCTCGTGAATGTTTTCCCTGGGAAACAAACACAATACACACAAACGCAAATATACAGAAACACACACACGTCAGAATGAGAATATGTTTCACATGTGACTTATTCAAATTGCGAGTGATTGAGTGAAAAAAAAGTTTGAGTGGCGCTCGGAAAAGGAAATTGTTGAGGGAAAAGGAGTTTCGAGACAAGCAGCTGTTACAAAAAATGCCGAAGCTTACAGGTTATTTTAAACCTGTAGGCCAGGATGAGGAGGAAGGACAGATGAGTTCTGTACCGAGCGGTAGCGGTGCCGGCCGCGGGGCCTCGGAGACAAGTAGGCCGTCTGGTTCTGATAGCGATGGAGTAGCGGGAGAGGAAAAACAGACAGGAGGGACATTATCTGTTGGAGGAGATGGAGAGGACGACGAGGACTTGCTACGTGGAGGGGAGCCAACGGCAACCGGACAAATACATGAGGGAGGCCCGATACGTCACTCATCTGGAGGAGAGGACCAGGCGCGTGTAAGGCAGAGTGGAGAAGTGCGATCACAGAGCCTGCCCAGGCTATAAATGACTTTGATTTGTTGTTTAAATAGGGGGCCTACAAAAACTATCAGCCCCAGGGCCTGATGGCAGGTTAAGGCGGGCTTGTGTCCGCCATGTCTTTTTTTCTCACGTTGGGAAAGTTTGCGATCACGTGACATGGACACTGGTCATTAGAAATGGAAATGAAAAAATATTGTATCCATGTCACGGGTTATTTGTGAATATACTACGTTTTGCTATTACACGTTGTTTTGTGAGACGGGTTGGGTGAACACAAGCAGGCAATCAAACAGTAGGAAAACACAGAGACAGGAAGTAAGAGCAGGCATAACTGGGCGTGCACGCCTTTCAGAATGAAACGGGAAAACAGAGACAGATCTTAACAATACAGAATAAAACACAGACAAATCATGACACTAAATCGCTCTCCGTTCAAGCATTATACTATATTGTATTTCGAGCTAATAGATGTTTGAATATTATATTGAATAAATGTCTGTATAATGGTTTTAATGTTTCTATATGTATATATAACAAAATATACCATATGTTGGACCTGTGATTGGTTGTAATATGTTCTTTGATTTTCAAATTCTTGTTTTGTGTCTATATCTACGCCGGGATCCGGAGTCGAGGCTGATCCTCTTGCTGTGGTCCTGTGTCCTGGATCCTGTCGTGGACTTCGGGTCGTGGCTGAACCTGTCTCTGCGGTCCTGCCTTGGGTCTCGTCATGCTGCCTCCCTGAAGGCTCCCACAGGATTGTAGCTGACATCTTCGTAGATTCATCTTGTTATTACAGACACATGCATTTCCTAACATTTGGACTACCTACGCTGTAAAATTATCTCTTCGATTTACACACGGCATCTATTGCACGTCTGTCCGTCCTGGGAGAGGGATCCCTCCTCTGTTGCTCTCCCTGAGGTTTCTCCCATGTTCCCCTTTAAACTGTGGGGTTTCTCTGGAAGTGTTTCCTTGTACGATGTGAGGGTCTAAGGACAGAGGGTGTCGTTTTTCTCATACTGATATTCTGAACAATCTGTGTTGTATTTGCTGTCTAGTGTCTCTACTGTAGGCTATTTTTATTACATGTACAGCACTTTGGCTCGACCAAAAATCGTTTATAAATGTGCTATATAAATAAAACTTGATTTGATTTGATTTGATTCAAATGTGTATTTCTACTTTTATACAGACTCTAAGCCAGCAATCCTTTTTTAAAGATTTTTCTCGCATGAATACTTATGTCTTGTCCTAATTACCTTTACTTGACTTGACAGGTCAGGTTAAGGTAATGAAGGAGAATTCATAAGGACTTCATGAAAAAAGACAAGAGAGAATTCGACTGCATTTGTCAAACTTGACTAGACAACATAATTATGCAACCAATGATATTTCTTTCTTTTGCTTATGGTTCAGTGTACCCCATGTCAAAAGAGATTTAAATAAAGGAGTGACATAACGTTCCTTAGCATTCACATAATTTACCCAACTTTAATCTTGGCTTCCAGTCAATGAAGAAAATGTATAGTTTGGAGCATTTTAAAGCAAAAGAGAATATTAGAGCGAATTTCGGATGACTTCTAATGGGTGCATTACATTATTTGACACCCCCTCTACCGGAGGGGTTGAGAAGGACCCACAGGCACAAAATGGATCATTTCATAAATCTTAGTTCGTATCATTCCCCTCAGGAGCCTTCAAGGTTTAATCGGGTGCTTATACAAAAAGCCCAACACATTGATATGCAGTAGGTTTGATTTCATCCTTATTTATAGTTGAGAATCCTCATAGGCTATATGCCATCATATTGCCACGAGCAGTAAGAGGAGAACTATGAAACCCTTTTGACTCCTGCGTGAACCCGCTTTGCAGCAGATTGCATTTTTATGCTCCCATGAATCATCATCTCAGTTGGCTGCAGTCACTTTCATCGGCCGATTCACACTCTTCACAGCAGCGAAACACCGCCGCCGTTTAGAGCCCAGCTTTTTCAAAATGAAAAGAAAAAGAGACAAACACACAACCTATATTGTAATACTATAAGATAACCTCTAGAGCTGGGGTGTTAAACTCAAATACACAGTGGGCCAAAAATAAAAAAATGGGTACTAGTCGAGGGCCGGACTGGTTCAATGTTTATTGCAGAACGTATTGAAATGAACTTTTTGCACATATTAAACCTGGATCTAACAAAGCTTAAATTATTTTATCTATAAAAACAACATTAAACATTAAATAATCAGTTGCTTTCATTTCTTATGGCTCTATCTGCAGCTTCTCCAGAGTCATTTCTTATGATTACATTTTCCCACAGGCCAACAACAGCTTCAAAAAAACTATTTCCCTCAAAGAGAAAACTAAATGCCCTGTTGTCCTGAGAGAAAGTGCAGAAGGAAACATCCATTAAACTCAGGTTGCTGCTCTGTGATGCTACTTCAGATACTTGGCATCTCATCTTGGGTGCAAGGTCATCAACGTTTGGGCTCAGGCTCCGAGGATGGAGTGAAGGTGTGCGTGCAATATACCGGCGGGCCAGATCTAATAGGAATTAAGAACTATCCTGCAGGCTGAAATTAAATCCACCAAGGGCCTGATTTGGCCCCCGGGCCTTCAGTTTGACAGAGGTCAAAGATCACCTTCAGGTCAAAGCATGGCGGCATGATTAGCATAATTATTTCCCGGGGTCAGGCTGTGTTTATATTGGGGTTACTTATAATTCATTTCCTGGAATTAAATGTCCATAAATTTCGTATTCCTGATGTGAGAAAAGGAGTCGATTCAGACCTCTCTGCCCTTAAAATAAGTAATTTCCACAGAGTAATGTCATTATTTTCATATGAATCTCCTGCCCCAGAAACACAAGCACGCGGTTTGATTGGCTAGAGCTTGTACTGGCATATGATTTGATTGGCTTACGGTTCGCCGAAGCTTCAAAAAAGTTGAACATTGGCTCAACTTTTGAAGCAAGCAACGCGACCACAATGCAGTTCGGCAAAGCGTGACGTCACCCCATTCAAAGTTAATGAGCAGAAGCGTTGAAGCTTCAACGCATGCCGCCGTGTGGACGGGCCGTAACAGACTGTTGCTAGGGAGAACAGACCGTTTCAGTCATATCAATCAGCAGAAATAAGGCCAGTCAATATAACGTCAGATGTTGACAACAAGCATTAGTTTTCCTCAATCAGAAAACATCAAGGAATACTTTAATTAATATTCCTTCCTAGTATTAAGACTGGATCATGGGAAAGAACATGTAAACACACTTGGACAGTTACGGAAAACCTTGATTATTGCTGCCGTCATTTAAGTTGCGTCATAGGTCTAGCCGTTGAAGTAACACAGACTATTTTTTCTTAGCTGAAGCAATACGATCCTTTTCAAGTAAATAAAGTCATGTTTAATCAGTTTTTAATTGTGAGTGAAGATGTTGGTTTAATTAGTATGTAGCCGTGTAATAAGTGGTAAATGTACAGCAATGAAAAAAGGAAACCAGCAGGTGTTCAGGACTCCGAAGTGAAACGCCTGATCTTTTATTTTCCCTTACATATACTGTATGTTATTACAAAAAATACGATTCTGTCAAACCATGTTCCTCTCCTTTCCTTTGTGTCTGTTTACTCTCCTATCCACTCTCCTCTTCTTCACCAATCTACCTCTCCTTTGTCTACTATTGTTCTCTCCTTTCGCTCCTCCACTCGTTAGTTTCTTTGCCTTGTCTGAAATCGTCTCAAGTCTAGCCTTTTTATCCCACCACGAGAGATGTGTCTGCAGCCACGTAGACAAACTAATCCCCTCATTTTCATTCCTCTCTCTCCTCACCTTCACTCTCTCGTCCTGACTGCAGAGGACTCCTGTGGATCCAGAAAAGGTCAGAGGAAGTGGGACCATTAAATGCAGACACATGCACCAGTCTCAAAAACAACATCACATTATAGCAAGGACACACACACACACATACACACACACACACACACACACACACACACACACACACACACACACACACACACACACACACACACACACACACACACACACACACACACACACACACACACACACACACACACACACACACACACACACACACACACACACACACACACACACACACACACACACACACACACACACACTCATCTCCCGCCCAGAGTGAGACTCTAACACGAAGCCAGCATGTGAAGGCTAACATGTTTTGTACAGAAAAGGTTTCCTGTGATGGCGCTGAAACACACATCTACACAGTTCCATATGTGATCCATAGACTCTGACATTTAATTCACACTTTTTGCAGTTTGTGGCGCACCGCCGGGAGAAATTGAAATTAATTGGTGCATCTTTTGAGAGAAATGCATGACATTTAGTTTGAGTCACCTCTATACACATAGAGATGTCTTCAATATGGTGTCTGTATAAAAATGCTCCATTTCTCTACCCTCTGTTGTCATGGAGATGGGGAAAAAATCTATTACTATAACGGCCCAACGCTGGTTTTTACCTATTTTACTCACAAATAATTTTGTTCTCTACTTTGCCAATTTTTTATTTGGTGCGAAGCTGCTTTCAACGACACTTCAATGAGACTCCACTAATGGGGCCAAATACTGCTTTTTGTGGTGGTTTTCCCTTTCCTGAAGTGTGTGTTATGTAGGTTTTTGTGCATGTAGATGGTATGAGAAAAATAAAGAGCTTTTTGAACATTAAAGCATGGAGAATGTGGGACTAAGGGAGGCTGTGGCGCAGTGGACTAGTGCGTTGGTGTTTGGATCAAAGGGGTCACATGTTCAAACCCCATTGCAGGCAGCATGTCGTTGTGTCCCTGAGACACTTCACCCCAAAGTGCTCCTGTGGGGATTGCCCACAGTACTGAGTATGTAAGTTGCTTTGAATAAAAGCATCTAACAAGTAACATGTAATGTAATGAGACATGTCACAGTAGAGATACAAAATACAAATATGAACCTGAACATCAGCAGAATAAAGTAAGGTGCAGAAGCCCTGCAATTCCAGTTGTGATTGTTTTTTCTCTCTTTCCCCCAAGTCTCGATCAAACATCCCTCCACACAGAGTCTGTTCTCTTTTCTTTGCTCTGACGTAAAACTATGATCCTGCTGAGAACCAAACATCTGTGCTCCAGTGTGCCGTGAAGTCCCATCACATTCAGTTTGCATTGCTCTTTTAATCAGATTTCTTTATGCAAGCACGCACATGCCTCAGCAGGTAGCCTATCAGGTGTGCTTATATCGTGTAGGGAGAACAACCGATTCTTTTTGGTGGCATTTGTTTCGCTTTTTTTAGCAACTGTGTCATTTCTGGCCTATTTTAGTGCAACACTGTTATTTTGTAAAAACTTGATCTGTACAGCTCTTTTAATGCAAGGATGGAGCGCAACATGCTTTACAGAAAGAGAAGAGATGCAAAAAAACACAATGAAAGAACAATGAGATTAAAATGAGTTACAACAAACAAAACAGAAAAATTTGTTCACAATACCATAAAGCGGGAACAACGATTCAAGCCCTTATTAAAAAGATAGCTCTTTAATTTACGTTTTGAATTCCTAGGAGTTTGCTGTTTGTTATATACTGTATATATTCACTATATGCTTATCCAGCTCACTATATAAACTGGATTCTGGGTTTATGATGGCGTCCTATTTATTCCTTCGAAGGTTTGTCATGCTTCAATGTTTTTGGGACTCATTAGTCCTTAATCAGCCGAGCCTGATGCATTTCCAAGACCTTCTTTTGCCGATCCAGCTGACTTCCTGCTGGCTTCCCGCTCACAGGAAGCAGATAAAATGATTAAAAGTGGTCCAACACCAACAAGTAGAGAGTCGCAGTCAGTGGCTCTGATGATGAGATGCTATTTCTGTGTTTACACTTTATTCTGAGGCAGCAAGTGGCTGAACACAAACTGATTGATGCTGCTGCAAAAATGCAAATGTGAAACCCCTAAGGGCTGAAAATAGGTTTTATACATGTTCCACATTTCAGCCCGTTTGTAAGATCTGTACCCAAGACTTTTCACAGTTTCATACACTGTTTTTGAACTGTTTGTGTAGGCAGCTCCACAGTCACAGCAGCCCTCCAGCCTTGAGGCACCAGAGCGGATGATAAATGATTAAAAATGGTCGAACACCAAAAAGTAGAAAGTCGCAGTCAGTGTCTATTTCTGTGTTTACACTTTATTCTGCGGCAGCAAGTGGCTGAACACAAACTGATTGATGCTGCTGCAAAAATGCAAATGTGAAACCCTTTAGGGGTGAAAATAAGTTTTAAACATGTTCCACACTTCAGACAGTTTGTAAGGCACGTTTATTTATACAGAACCTTTCAATACAAAGTGCTTTACAAAAAGGAAAGACATTAAGAGCATTAAGAAACATATTATAAAATACCATTTAAAAACACTCATTTAAAAGCAGAGATAATAAACCATGAATAACAAAGGATATTAATTCAAGTTACAGAGCAGTGTGAGATATGAATATATCAATTAAAAGCAGTGGCAAAAAGAAAAGTCTTCAGCCTGGATTCAAAAGTAGTCAGACCTGCAGGTTTCCGGGAGTTTGTTCCAGATATTTGGAGCATAATAACTGAACTTCTCCATGTTTAGTTCCGCGGCTCTTCTTCCTCCGCAGGCTGAGGAGGTTCAACATGAACTCCAGGATACTCTGCAAGTTATTCAGGTGCTCCATAGAGAGGGTCCTGACCTTCAGGTGCTCCATAGAGAGCATCCTGACCTTCTACAGGTGCTCCATAGAGAGCATCCTGACCTTCTACAGGTGCTCCATAGAGAGCATCCTGACCTTCTACAGGTGCACCATAGAGAGCATCCTGACCTACTACAGGTGCACCATAGAGAGCATCCTGACCTTCAGGTGCTCCATAGAGAGTATCCTGACCTTCAGGTGCTCCATAGAGAGCATCCTGACCTTCAGGTGCTCCATAGAGAGCATCCTGACCTTCTACAGGTGCTCCATAGAGAGCTTCCTGATTGGCTGCATCACGGCCTGGTACGGCAGCTGCACCTCCCTCAACCGTAAGGCTTTACAGAGGGTGGTGAAAGCTGCACAGAACATCACCAGAATGGAGCTGCCATCCATGGAGGACCTTTACTCCCAGCGGCTCAGGAAGAAAGCCCCCATCACCCCAGCCACAAACGGTTCAGTCTGCTGCCGTCTGGCAGGCGTTACCGCAGCATCCGGACTAAAACCACCAGATAGACATGAGACAGTTTCATCCCAGAGGCGCTAAGACTGTTAAACACCTGAACTGTTCAAACAACATCCACAATATTCATCTGGCTGCTACTTACAAATTATTTATCTATTTACCTAATACATCATATTTCAATGACTTGCTATATGCAAGTCATTGAAATATGATATATTAGGTAATAACATTTACTCTAGACTCTTATTGCACTATTTCACTATTTCACTTTTTTAAACTATTTTCTTCTTGTATTTACTCGCACTATATTTTTCTGTTTATCTGTGTTTTGTGTTGCCCTGTTGGAGAAGCCTGTGACACAATATTTTCATCGACATAACTACACAGTAGCTATGTTCGAAGAACCTTGACTCTGGGGACAGAAAGCTGACCAGAAGACCTGAGAGACCTGGATGGTTCATCGTTTAGCAGTACGAATCAGAAACATATTTTGGGCCTAAAACATTCAATGCTTTATAAACCAGCAGCAGCATTTTGAAATAAATTCAATTAAGATCTGTATCCATGAGTTTCATACACTGTTTTTGAACTGTTTTAGTCGGCAGCTCCACAGTCTCAGCAGCCCTCCAGCCTTGAGGCAGCAGACCCCAGTGGACGCTGGGTTTTTTCGATAAACTGCAGCCACACTTCGTCTTCTTTCCGAGAGCAACACTGTGCGAGGTCCTGTTGGAGGAACTGTCTTTGAAGCAAGCCTTGTTGACGCAGATCCACAGCAGCTTGCAGGCCTCTATGGACGCCATGTTTTCTTCTGTTGCTCGCTGTGTGTGACGGACACTGCACTGAGATGGGGATGATAGGAGTTTTCTGGCAGCTGCTGACAGGGATACGATCTCAAGGCAAACACCCAGTCTTTTTTTAATTCAAAGCCCTTCCACAGAAACGTGGCTCAATGTTGAGGGCTCTGACTAGCTTTAAAAGTTACACAGAGATCTTTCATGTCATCGCTCATCATCGAAGTACGAGTCGCCCGCTAATGAGAGTTTAGCCTCCGTGCAGCGTTCCTCTCTCTCTTGCTGTTGGGTGATGCAGTGAAACGAGGAGGACAAAGTGCGTTTAAAAGTCACACACACACACACACACACACACACACACACACACACACACACACACACACACACACACACACACACACACACACACACACACACACACACACACACACACACACACACACACACACACACACACACACACACACACACACACACACACACACACACGCACTGAGGGGTCTCCTCAGGTGTACGTTCTTGATTTGGAGACAGAACAAAAGGCTAAAAATTAAACACACTCAACGTCACAAACTATTTTAGACCTTCAAGGAAAATTATGAAATGTTGTCTGATTCCCCCTTTGTCGAACAGTGAAAAAGGGGGGCACATTTTTTATTTAAAGTTTACCTTTTGAAAAATGTGAAGTTCAGGTTTATGTTAAGAAAGGGTCAGTATAAGCGGTTAAAATTGGGCAGGGGGGTTGGGCTAGAGTTGTAGTTAATTGGGTGTTTATACGTCTTTTGAAATGTTCGGTCCTGCACTACTTACTTCTTACGGCTTAATTGAATACTTTCTACTGATTGTTCAATTTGGACATTCCTGATGTTGTTCATTTTCATTAACACACCGCGGCTAAGGTGGATCACGGGACTATGTGCACTCCACATATCAACAGCCGTCATTTTCAGTTACCTTGCTGTCGCCATATCGTTTTAACGCAGTGGAACCGACCATCTTTTTTCTTAGTTGAAGCAAAATGATAATTTCTAATCAGTATTTTGATCAACGTTTATTTTACATTACATTACATATCATTTAGCTTACGCTTTTCGAACATCAAGGAAAGTGCAGATATATTCACTTCAAGCAAAATCATGCTAGTTAGTGCTAGTGAATTAGTTACAAGGCCTAAATTAACCATAAAAGTGCTTTGTGCTTTTTTTTCTAAAAGCAATAATTGAATTGCCAAGAAACAAATAAGATGGAAATATATACTTTTTCAGTTTGTGTCAAAAGATATGCAGAGTTTATGCAGTCCTGATGTCAATGGGGAGCTCATTCCACCATTTAGGAGCCAGAATAGTGTTCAGGATTATCTAGTATGTAGCCATGTAATAACCTGCATTGGTTTCTCCCATTTTTCCCTGTGAATTGTTGGGTTCTTTTCTGACTTTTTCCTCGTTACTGGATGTTATATGCTGAGGCAAATATGTAATTTGTGATATTGGGCTGTGGAAATACAATTTCCCTGATTTCAGATTGGTATAGCTGAATAAACTTCCATAAACAAGATGCTCCATATGAGGGAGAAACACATATGCAAACACATTCAAATCTTTCCTCCCGTGTTGGACAGACTGCCATCTTGGATTGGCTTTGATGAATGGGGTCACAGCAGAACAGCTGACTGCATCACTCTCATCTCTCCAAGTAGTCTAATTAGAGAAGAGACGTGCGGCCGCTCACCGAGATGAATGACATGTTTCTACTTAAGCCTGAAAAGCCAATTTAGCCATTGACTCTGGCCTATAGCATGAAGAGAGAGAACATAAAGGAGGTTTATTTTCTGTCATGCGATGAATACGGTCTGTGGAGAAATCTATATAGAGAGGGAGACTTCAAACACACTGTGTGTAAAGTTGTAAATAATTCAGGGCCTTTTCCTCAGTGTTGACATATCCATTAACGGCTGCAGAGAGTAATCCCGTCGAGCTGAAATAACTGACTGATCCATTACACACACACACACACACACACACACACACACACACACACACACACACACACACACACACACACACACACACACACACACACACACACACACACACACACACACACACACACACACACACACACACACACACACACACACACACACACACACACACACACACACACACACTCACTATAACCTGCCTGTTTCCATGACCCCAGCTTGCGAGAAATTACAGGCTGTTGTACCAATAGCAGGATTGAGCCATTTGTGTGACATGGTGTGTCATTCATTTCATGTCATTTCCCATCATTAGGGAGGTCTTTATGAAGCAGACAATCACTGAGCTATTGTGTGAGCGGGGGCTAACCGTGAATACTGAGGGAAGCATAACACAAGCTGAGGTAAATGGTTAAGAATTGTCTGAAATCATCTTGCAGTATCTGAATGTGTTATATAATAGGTTATTTAGATCAGGAGAGTTTGAGGAAACCCATGGAACCTAATGTCGAACACATTAATTATAAATTAATCATATAAATGAGCGCTTGGTTGAGGTCAATACTTTTGTACTTCCCTTCCCTGAACTTTCAAATGCAGGAATTTTAATTATGTCAAGTATTTTTTTACACTTAACTTAACTACTACTTTTAATATAAAAAATACACATATATTGTATTAATACAGCTGCAGGTGTGAATCTGAAGCAGCATGTTGGTGGAGATGAATCACTGCTTCCTGACTGAATAAAGGTTATCAAAGCCTGACATTTGTTCCTCACACACTCAACGCGGCGGTGGCTGGCATGTGGGGACAGCGAGAAATGTCACGGCGGACGAAGGAAGTGTGTTCGTGCTCTTTGACACGAGATGGGAGCTCAACCTGTTGTTGTTTTTTTGCATGATGTTTTTTTATTCAAGTTGTGGCAATGCAGCAACTTCACGGCACAAAAGTGAAAATCGCTTTCCCAAAAACACCTTCATTCTTAAAGATCTAACATAGCTTGTGACATTGAGTGTGTGTGTGTGTGTGTGTGTGTGTGTGTGTGTGTGTGTGTGTGTGTGTGTGTGTGTGTGTGTGTGTGTGTGTGTGTGTGTGTGTGTGTGTGTGTGTGTGTGTGTGTGTGTGTGTGTGTGTGTGTGTGTGTTAGAAGACAGGGGACAAATAAAAAGATGTACAAACAAACTGCAAAAAAATCAAGAAATAAATGAATACAAGTAATCAAATGTGTCGAATAAATATTCAAATATATATTTTTATATCTATTGGGGGTGTGAGGAAATTGGGATTACCTCCTATATTTTACTATTATACAAAATGCATCACCATAATACGTTCTGTAGGTGCAATCACAGCAATGACATATTGGACCATGCAATTCAGAAAAGATTTCTCTGTCATCCAGCTGAAACCAAACAATACGCTTGTTGAAAGCAATAAGTCAGAGAATAACAATCACAATCTGTGGGTAACACAACAAAAGAAACCGACTAGAAAGGAACTCAGAGAGCGCAGTCCTCCGCCAACACAATGCCCTATCTTGCAATGTTAATTACATAAAAAGGATCTGTGTATTCAGCCTAATCAACTCCAACATTAAAAGCCCGTGTTACTCTCTTTCTTCAAGTTTCAATGTGAATTGTGCCTCAAGTTTCTCCGTCATCCAGCCGACAAACAGACAAACCAAACAATAAACTTCCTTGGTGGAAGTAATAAGGCAGAGAATATCAAACACAAACTGTGGGTGACGTAAAAAACCGGGAAAAGTATTTTGATGTGGAATCGGGTTTCAAATTGACAGGCGGAGTGACCCATCTATTTGAAACTGCCATTCGAGTAAAAATCCTCCAAACAGGTCCAGAGAGAGCTTTGTGTAGAATAACACTCATGAAGTGGAGTCAGGTAAATTGGACGGAGAGAACAAACAAAGCCCCAATCCTCTCCACAATATAAAGATAATTACATACCATTCCCGGTCCGTTCAAGTGGCCTCGGGCCCAAATAATGGTTCAGTTTTCTGGAGGTCCAGAAGGGAAGCCCACACTAATGATAGCTGACTGCCTCCCCACATCACCGATGGAGGGAGATTGGACTGACAACACTGATAACGTTGATCGCTCCATCTTCTCCTCACTCTCATCCGTCCTCCTGCTCCTCCTCCATATAAAGGTTAGCCATCTCTCCGTCTCTCCGTCTCTCCGTCTCTCCGTCTCTCTGTCTCGCCGTCTCTCGCTGTCGCCCCTCATGATGGACGGAGGTCTTTGTCACCGCAGCCAGAAACTAACCTTTTTCTCCTCAGAGCGGCTGATGAGTTCAAAACAACCTCATCAATTTGAACTTCTCGCTATCTGAAGAGGACCTTTATAGAGAGGCCTGGTTCATTGATAGTATTCAGAACTATTTGTACATGGCAGTGTGTTCCTCATATCTGTATACGCTTGTGTTTACTTAAAGAGTCCTCTTCTGCTGATGGTCAGGTGTATATCAGTATGTAGTGTCTCTACTTTAAAGAGTCCTCTCCTGCTGATGTTCAGGTGTATATCAGTATGTAGTGTCTCTACTTTAAAGAGTCCTCTCCTGCTGATGTTCAGGTGTATATCAGTATGTAGTGTCTCTACTTTAAAGAGTCCTCTCCTGCTGATGTTCAGGTGTATATCAGTATGTAGTGTCTCTACTTTAAAGAGTCCTCTCCTGCTGATGTTCAGGTGTACATCAGTATGTAGTGTCTCTACTTTAAAGAGTCCTCTCCTGCTGATGTTCAGGTGTATATCAGTATGTAGTGTCTCTACTTTAAAGAGTCCTCTCCAGCTGATGTTCAGGTGTATATCAGTATGTAGTGTCTCTACTTTAAAGAGTCCTCTCCTGCTGATGTTCAGGTGTATATCAGTATGTAGTGTCTCTACTTTAAAGAGTCCTCTCCTGCTGATGTTCAGGTGTATATCAGTATGTAGTGTCTCTACTTTAAAGAGTCCTCTCCTGCTGATGTTCAGGTGTATATTAGTATGCAGTGTCTCTACTTTAAAGAGTCCTCTCCTGCTGATGTTCAGGTGTACATCAGTATGTAGTGTCTCTACTTTAAAGAGTCCTATCCTGCTGATGTTCAGGTGTATATCAGTATGTTGTGTGTCTACATGTCTCCATGCTTTCTCATACTGCCTGTGCTGCAGCACCTCTTTTCACCCTCTGTCTGAAACCAGAGCCCAATCTGCTGTGATTGGTTTGCATGGCCGGCTCTGTTGTGATTGGTCAATCACTTAGAGATGTCCCGCCCCTTAGCCTATCACCCTGGGAACTGTGCACTTTTATTCAAGATACCATCATCTAACATGAACAAATCCATCCTCTAAATGCATTTCAAAAGCTGACAAACAGCACATTTTTAAATTCAAACAATAAATAAACAGCCATTTTCTTTGTGTAAAAATACTATTAATTCTGGATTTCTGTGAACGTACACAAACATGAAAGCCAGGTGTTAATCATTATGATTACCCATTCAGAGACTGGTATTAAACACTGCTGTTTTAAAGCACTATGACTCATTCAGATACAGTTAATAAAAGCTTTATTTCCCTTTAGAAACGCACAGTGCTTTACTGCAGGAGCTCACAACGATAATATGAGGCGAAGGAATAAATGCATAACAACTTAACTACTATTGTAGCCTCACTGCTCAGCAGAATAGTTGTATTCTATCCAGTTAATTTGAACACAGTGCTTCCCAACTTTTGAGCTTGACACTAAAAGAAAGTGTTTTTCCCTTCAAGCTAAGTCAGCATGCCTACAGGAAGTGTGTCAACGGCTCAAACTGTGACAGAGGTCCCTCAGGCACTGGCTGGTTTCAGAGCACTGAGCCCTCACACACTTCAGCAGCACGTCAGGAGATGTCAAAGAGGGGACCACTGGGGATGAAACCCTGATAGCTGGAGGGAGTTTACAGGGAAGTACTCTAACTCTGGGGTTGTTAACTTTTGTTGGTCTTGGGTACCATAAACGGATGCACCCCTTAAGCAACCCTTCTGTATTTTGCAACTGAACCAGAATCAGGTTTATTACCAGGTAGGTTGACACGTACGAGGAATTTGACTTTGTCGTGGTGCATACATTAAAGTTTTTTTTTTTTTTTTAAAACACAGATAGAGAACTATTTCAAGAAAAAAGATTGTAAAATTAAAATAAAGCAGTATTTACATGTGCAGTAAAAAAAACAGATATTGTGAACATTGTGTGTATTAATTAATTAACTGTATAGTACTTTTCATTAAATAAAACGTACTGTTGTTAATGTTTTAAATAATACAAATAAATAGTCAAAATGTAGGTTGGTTTGGTTTGAAATCTACTGCGCTGATAACATAAGCACGTTTAACTATTTCAACAGTTTAGTGATTCCTTTTAGCTATTCCTGCAATATATTAATCATTTCTACATGTATAAGCTTACCAAATAGCATCATTATAACACAGGTTAGCCTCGGGTTGGTCACAATAGTCACTTTTTAAAATGTGAAACGCCACAGATGTTGTTGGCACGCCGCCTGCAGGAATGTCCACCAGAGATGAATATAAATCTGTAGCTCCATTAAAGTCCAATCCATAATTTAAAGTGTCTTATTTCAAGATAAACATCAGGTGGCCTTTTTGATTGTCACCAGCCTAAGGAACGCCCATTTAATGATCATGTTCTAAAATCAGCCAGATATGCACCAACATCTTAGAGAAATAAGCCTCTTGTGTGCATAGAGAAAGTCTTAAGGAGGCCGTATTATGCTTTCTTCAGACAAAGGGTGAAAAGAGGTGCTGCAGGAGGGAGATAAAGAGCTTTTTGAACATTAAAGCATGGAGACATGTCACAGCAGAGACACAGAATACAAATATGAACCTGAAAAGGAGCACAATAGAGCCCCCTTTAAATGAGTTAACATCTTTTGAATTCAGATTTCTGTAAAGTAAAAAGCAAAAATGACACAGGGGTAAGCTACTGGCTGCAGTATATCTTTGGCCTTCAGAGTCTGAAGGGAAGCCCATTTCTCTGTGAAGGTCTGTATGCCTGATGTTTCTTAAAAGCAGATATTGAGATGACATTTTGAAGTGGGAAAATGTATTCATATAAGTTCGCCCACGCTACAGCTGTGAACTTGTGGCTCCCTTCAAACTCATTTTCCACCGTGAAATCGCACCAAGATCAGTGCTTTATATTGCCATGAAAACTACATTCATCAAACCTCCAACTGGATGTCACGGCCTGACTCTTCTCTCTTCACCCCACTGCAAGATAAAGCGGCACTTCAGCAGCGAGCGCTATCTGTATGGCGGTATCTATTTTTGAGAGGAGCACATTCACTTATCTGCCGCTCAGACGTGGCCACCGGAGACCAGCCGCATCCCGAGGCAACATGTGATTACGCTATCAACGAGCTATTCAACAGCCATTATTTTATTGTCGTAAAGGATGAGAGGGAGCGGGGGAAGACAGGAGAAGCAGCGACTGAATGGCTGTCCTCGGTGGGGGGGGGGGAGGTCCTGCCTCAGGGAGGAATCTGACGGCTGAGGAAGCATCAAAACATCCAGCCTCTAACAAGGAGTGCTTACCTGCAGCAAGGAGAGACTTTGCACACGCACGGACGCACACACACACACACACACACACACACACACACACACACACACACACACACACACACACACACACACACACACACACACACACACACACACACACACACACACACACACGCTCTAACAGCCAACTCTCTGAGTTCCTTTCTAGTCGGTTTCTTTTGTTGTGTTACCCACAGATTGTGATTGTTATTCTCTGACTTATTGCTTTCAACAAGCGTATTTTTTGGTTTCAGCTGGATGACAGAGACATCTTTTCTGCATTTCTGAATTGCATGGTCCAATATGTCATTGCACCTACAGAACATATTATGGTCATGCATTTTGTATAACAGTCAAATATAGGAGGTAATCCCAATTTCGTCACACCCCCAATAGATATAAAAATATATATTTGAATATTTATTCGATAAATTTGATTAAATGTATTCATTTATTTCTTGATTTTTTTGCAATTTGGTTGTACATCTTTTTATTTGTCCCCTGTCTTCTAACACACACACACACACACACACACACACACACACACACACACACACACACACACACACACACACACACACACACACACACACACACACACACACACACACACACACACACACACACACACACACACACACGCTCTAACAGCCTGATGGATATGCGAGGGCACAGGAAAAACACTCCCTTTCAAAGAGGATGGATTGATGCTCTCTGAAATCTGTATCCATGCCACTGTGTTGTCTCCTAAAGGGACGAAATGACGTTTAAGATTTAAAATTGAAGTACTTAATGATTTTAAACCATGGTTTATGAAGATGTATCACAAGCTGATGATGACATTAAGGGAGAATGTAGTAGAATAATGCGCTTTCATCTGAAGAATATGTTGTGACATGGTCCTAACAGGTCCTAAACTATATTAACTACGTATAACAGCATGTGTGAACACAGATTTGAATTGTGTGCAACACTGTTATATTTTTTTCACGGTTATTTTTCGCGTGTATTGGGAAGCAGAATCTGAAGGAGTGTGTGTGACAGAAAGACGGCCAACAGTCACTGGAAACTCACCTAAAATGTAAGTGTTATTTAACAATCGCTTAATTCCTTCCGATATGATTGCAGATCTGCGGTAAGCTAACTAGCTAATGTAGCTAACCTAGTCATTTCAAATATATTCACAAAACACAGTTGCCTAAATACCCGAAAGTCACCAAGAGCTCCGTCCCAGTCGTGTGCGTCACTTCTTAGTGTCCCCTGGTTTCCGTAGTGTTTATAGCTTCTTGCAGCGTTTACTATTTGCAGGGCTGCCAACATTTGAGTTCAGCTTGGAGTGAGATCTTTTTTTGGTGAACCGAAAACATAAACGTTCATGTGTACAGTGTTACAAATGTATTGAAGATGTACAAACTAGAGTTTCCCATTAATGTACCGGGCGCTACAGTGGAATACACACACAGTGTACCCGCGACTCTTACAATGAAGGCGCGATAATTAGCTCACGGCATATAAAATGGCATATAGGTGTAAGCAGAGGTAAAGTGCTATTTTATAAGTGGGGGGGTCCTCACCTCCTCTAGGGGGGTCTGGGGGCATGCTCCCCCGTGAAGATTTTTTTTTAAATATTGAAGTTAAATGCATCAACCTGGTGCACTTTGAGAGCAACATGAATTTAAGGATACATCTCTCAACACCCATATGAAACAGAACTGTAAACAGATTTTCTTTTTCTTTATATCACTCACCTTTTAAACTGTATTCTTGTTTTACTGTCATATAGTATTTCATAACTGTTTTTTATTTATTCTCATAAATGGTGACCAAAACGTTTGAGACCCACTGAGATAACTAGACTAAAGTTAACTATCTAAACACTCAGAGAGTCCCTTACCTCACTGAGCTGTAGTTATCTCTCAGTCTGACAGGACAGAGATCTCCCTCTCCTTGTTTTAGAAATAGCTTCTAATATCCGTTAGCGCAGCTAGCTAACCAGATGCTAACAACAACAATGCAAATAGTGAGTTTGGTAGAAATATATTGTCTGTATAGGCCTAATAGTAAAGTTATTTAAGATGATTTTACATTATAAATATTCCCCATAATTATTAAAAAGCATATTCTTCCAAACTCCTTGCTGTAGTCTGACCATCAGGAGACTATTGATGTGTGTGGTGAGTTAGGTAGTAATAAGCTGTATAATAGTGATTGAATATTATTATATTCTCTTTTTTCGGAGTTGCACTTTGCAGACGATCCCTGAGCACTCGTTTCTTCTACGGCTGCGGATAGAGACCAATGTAACGTGTCCAGCTCGGAGGACGGCGCGTATTGGCTTTTTTTTTGATCAAAATGTGATTGTAGTTCGTTGTCAACCTTACCACGGTACTTAGGAGACGTCATTTGTGTCTGAATAACGTTTTGTTCATGAGTTATTGATCTGTGAAATCAGAATCTCTCAATATCGTTCCAACTTTACTGAACTAAGCCAGAAGACCGTCTCATTTCGTAGACCGCTCGGTTTGCTGTTCCTTCACTTTATTTTTATAGTTATATACATTTATTTTGGACGAAAACTTAGCGTGAGGAAAGGCAAGTGTGGCGTGAGTGCGTGAGATATGGGTTAATTGCGTGACTCTCAGGCTCAATGCGTGAGTGTTGGCAGCTCTGCTATTTGCTGCATTTAGCTTATGAAACACTTTTAAAGTGTTTCTCCAAGTGGAAATGTTTTGGGACGTTCTTGCACGTGTTAAGGCCCGGACACACCAAGCTGACCCCAAAGACCTCACACAGACGGACCCCCGACTGTTGCGTCGCCTCACGTCTGTGTCGCACTGGAACACACCGCAAAGACTTCAGCCGACGGGCAAGAAGCACGTACGAACTGCGCATGCGTGAGTGGCAATAACTCTCCTTACCAGCAGGGGGCGGTAGTGTGTATTCGTCATTCAAAAGAGGCAACAACCGGAAGACGGACTGCGTGATAACCGAGAGAAGAAGAACAGACTGGTGATATAAACAAACAACAAATAGCGTGTGCGTTCCATGTTCACTCTACAGCGAGAAGCTCACGGGGCTTTCCCGAACCTGTGTCGAGAGCTGGAGTTAAGTGAAATCTCAGATTTGCCTTCTTAATAGTTTTTTTGGGTCCCTCACTTCCGTTTCGCTTCTCATGCACTGATTCGCTAGCTGAACAACCAATCAGAGTGATTTTTTTGGCCGAATGACACCTTTTCGGCCGAAAACCCACCGATTCCACATGTCGAATCGGTGGGTTTTCGGCCGAAAAGGTGTCGGCACGGCTCAAAAGACACGACGGTGCGGGACACACCAATCTGAGTAGGGCGTGTCGACGCCCATCGGCGGCCAAAAGCCACCGTTAAGCCTTAAGCCACCGTTAAATCCAATAAAGTTACCCACAGGGGCCGAAACAACAACACATATACCAAAAATAAAGGGAAATGCAAGAAGAAATACAGCCTGTAGTCTTTGGATGGATGGAAATACAGACGGGTGCATACATTGTGATTTGCCTCTATGATTTTCCTTCCCCAGCTCTGCAGAAAAACACTATCATTGCACCATCATTTACCACAAACTAAAGTACTGCCTTCCAAATGCTATTGATTTCCGTCGAAGGGACTACTTTGGGTCTCATTGACTGGTCCGTATAAATTGCATGCTTTCATTGTGAGGAGCCTTTCAGCAAAGATGGGGATTAGGGAGTCCATGTAGGAGTCATCAGGCGTAATGGAGAGGAGTTATGGGGAACTTACAGCCAGAGCTGATTGCACTGGAGCTCTGAGAGGGAGTTCCTCCATACCATTGGACTTAAACTAATTATATTTCACTTGGGGGAGTGGGAAGAATGATATCCCATCACCTTAACATTCTCTGAGGCGAGGGGGTTTGAGCAATTCACACACATTCAACCATTATGTTCACAAGGCGGAAGATTGATTAAAACTGCATGTGTGAGAGGGAAAAGGAAAGCAGATGTATTGCCTTGAGAGTATAAAAGACAAGGGAGTTAGTTAATCAGAGCAAAATGAGACGACCTTTAATATCATGCCGAATCTGCCCTCAAATTCTCTCGAGTCGCTCTGATTGTGTTTGTCATGTTTTCGCAGGCCGGCGGCGGAGAGGCCAGCTGCAGGAGAACGAGTTTGATAGTCAATAAAAGAAGCAGAAGATGAGATTCTCGTCCTTTCAGATACGATCTCAAGCTAAGGGAGGATATTTGTCAGCCGTGTCTGCTGCTTTTGTTCATGCCTCTTCTTATGGACTGGTGTATTCTTCTCACGAATACTTTCTTTCACCCTCAGCAGGCTCTGATGTCATGGTTTGGTACACATGTCCACTAGGAATGGGATTACTGAATCCTGTTGCTTTCTGCATGTTTGTTTTTGTTGCTTATTATTAAAAATGACAGAAAAGGAAAGTTATATGGTTTCTCTTCCATGCACCATCTCCTCCTCACCCTACACATCACGTTCTTGCATACACACACTTTGTCATTGATTAATGGGAACAACATCTCATCCTTTAGAGGCCCCCCACACACAACAACACAATATAATATAGATTTATTTATAAAGCACTTTAAAACCTCCGGACCAAAGTGCTGTAGAGTCAAATAACAAACACAAACATAAAACAAATCACACAGCACAGCTCACACACCATAAAACAAGTACAAGTAAAAACAATAGACAATTTAAAAGCAACAATCTAAACGATGTCAACAGGCTAAGGCAGTGGTTCTCAAAGTGTGGGGCGTGACAGGGGGGGCGGGAGAGACCAGGAGGAAAAATTGTTATTTTAAAAAAAAAAAAAAAAACATATTTTGAAAGATTATTGATTCGAAAATAATATGATACAATACTATTACGTCTGGGTCTCTGTGTTTCATTATAGCTCGGCTCTGTGTGTGTGTGGAACGAGCCATTTTGTGTGCGTGCGCGAGCGAGAGAGAGAGCGCACCGGTACCGGAGATCGTTGATGTTAGCTTCTGGTGCTACCGAGCTACGCTAACGGATATAAGGAGTTTTTTCAACAACAAAGTGGAGGAGAGTCCTCTCCTGTCAGACTGAGAGACTCAGTGAGCTAAAGGACTCTCTCAGTGTTATCTCAGTGGGTCTCAAACGGTTTGGTCACCATTAATGTAAACTATTATTTCCGAGGCACACGTTTATATGATCATTATAGTTATAAAAAAATAAGAGAATAAATTAAAAACAGGTATGAAATACTATATGACAGTAAAAAATGAATAAAGTTTAAAAGGGGAGTGATTTGTAAAATATCTATAAAGAAATATTAAATCTGTTTACAGTTCTGTGTTGAGAGATGTATCCATCTCTTCATGTTGCTCTCAAAGTGCACCAGATTGATGCTTTTAACTTCAATATTTAAAAATCTTCCCGGGGGAGCTTGCGGACCCCCCTATGTGAGGTCCACACACCACCTATAAAAATAGCACTTTAACCCTGCTTACACCTATATGCCGTGAGCTGATTATCGAGCCTTCATTGTAACAGTCGCGGGTACGTTGTGTATGCGTGGGGATTGTTGCAGTAGAAAATTCCACTGTAGCGACCGGTACATTAATGGGAAACCCTAAATGTTTGAGCACCCTCTATGAAACGTCAAGCTACCCCACAGCACCCCCACAATAAATCTCTGGCGCCGCCACAGAGCCTGACTATTTGTGTTGGGGGGCCCAACTTTTTTTTTTCTCCAAAGGGGGGGCCTGACAGAAAAAGTTTGAGAACCACTGGGCTAAGGAGAAGAGACTATAACAACCCATTGTTAAATACCAACCATGTGCAATAAGTCCAATATGTGTAATATATATATATATATGCCATTAATAACTGTGCAATATATACCTGGCTGCTAAATCCTCAGAGCTGTTACAGGATATGTATTTATGTAAATTGTGTAATTGTTGTAATATTGTTTTTATGCATGCTTCTTAGTTAACATTAAGCTGTCTTTGGCTCTTTTCTGCTGTAACAAATGTACATTTCCCCTCTGTGGGACGAATACAAATATTCTGATTTTGATTCTCTATGATTTTGGGACTATTTGTGACCCTTTGTATGAATACATAATATACAACTTGCCTTCAGTCTGCATCTCCCTTGGGTTTTGTCATGTCTTCAGAGGTGTTTGGGGTTTTAAACACAGAGAAAAGCCACGATTGGATCCGGTCTGAGTGTTTTCACTAAGATTTCAGACATTTCCGGAAGTGTTTGATCCAGTTATGCTATATGCTAACTGCTAATGGAAGATCCCTCTATCTTCCAGCTGTTGCACACTTACCTCCAGTCAAAGCAGTTTACCGCCAACGATGAGGACAATGCAAGTTTTATGGTTTCTGCAACTTTGTTATGAATGTATCAAATGATCAACCTTGCATGGATCATTGTTGTATTAAAGAGTGGTAGAGTTATGACGTTTTTTGTAGTCTGTTAGCGTTAGCATTTTTGGAATATTGCAGAAAATATTCTCCTTGGCAAACAAACGTTTATGATACTTACACATTTCCTTCAGCAGTTAGTAAGAGCTTTTTTGTACAAACCTTCAAGTTAACTCTGCATTATCAAAGACTCATCTGGTTTCAGGCTCACATGCGGCTTCATCGTGAGTCGAGGATCGTGTTCATATTTGATTCTGGCCCCAGATGCACATCTCATCTGCACTTGAACATTATTGATGGAGGCTGTAATCTAAAAAGAGCAGCCAACCCCAAACAGTATAAATGTCATCAGTGTTAATGAGAAATTCACTTTTTGAGTGTCTGGAGAAATGTCATGCTGTGGAGGTCCCACTGAAGCCAAGTGCAGAGCAGCAGGGCGTGATCTCATTCCCACTAGATCTATATGGACTTATTGTGCCATTTAGATGTTCTTTAAAAAATGAAGGTATTTAGCTAACACTAAGCGTATCATGCGTCATCTTTCAAATGAAGGCCTAATTCCAATCCAGCACCACATCTTTCACTTTTCCCTTACACTATGTTGACTACAGATTTCACCATGGGCGTAGTTTCCACTGGGGACAGGGGGGACATGTCCCCCCCCACTTTTCAAAATCCCGTTTGTGTCCCCCCCACTTTTCAAATGTGTTTATTATAATTGTTTTACGCAAGCGAGACAGAGAGAGTTACGGGGGTTGTTGTTAGCATCTGGTGCTAGCTCGGAGCTAACGGAGATAAGAAGCTGTTTCAACAATAAGGAGAGGGAGAGTCCTCTCCTGTCGGACTGAGAGGCTGAGATAACGTCAGCTCAGGGAGCTAAAGGACTTGCTGAGTGATTAGATTGTAAACTTTAGTCTAAGTTATCTCAGTGGGTCTCAAACGGTTTGGTCATCTATGTAAACAAATATTTCCATCTATTTAATATAGTTGTTCAAAATAAGTTAAGAAATCATTCGAATGTCAGTAAAAAATGTAAAAACAGTTTAAAAGGGGAGTGATTAGTAAAATATGCATAAATAAAAAGAAAGAATGCAGACTAGGTAAGTTTAAGATAGGAGAGAGGAGTATATCAATTATGTGTTATTGATTGTGAGCATATTCTAATGGTTTTTGGAGTATTTAAATATATACAGTTCTGTTTCATATGAGTGTTGAAAGCTGTATCCATAAATCTCTTAATTTTGCTCTCAAACTGCACCAGATTGATGCATTAACTTCAATTTAAAGACAAAAATCTTCTCCTCATTATATACACTACACATTTTCCTTGGATTTGTTAACACCATAGTCCCTATATATTTGTAGAAAGGCAGGAATGGAATTAAATCGAGAACAATTTTTCATTGCGAAGGACCCCCTATTTTGTGTCCCCCCCACTTCTCAAACCAAAGTTAGACCCTTGGATTTCACCATTATAAGTGCAATTCCAAACCATTAACTGGGAGTATAAGTGGATGATTAAACCCTTTGCATTGCTGCTGACTTAACCAGCTCTATAATATGAGATAAACACAGGAAAATGTTTATAAAAAATTGCCATCAAAAGAAGCTTCAGAGTTTTTCTTTTACGAAAAGTTCTTCATTCTGCTGTAAAAGGGTAGTTCCTCACGTTCGGCTCGAAAAACCAATGGAAAGAAACTCTTGAACATATTTCAAAGTAATTTATTGGCAAGAAGGAAAAGTGGTTTCCTGCTATTTAATGAATGGATATTGTGTTTGCATTTAACCACCAGGCACAGCAGGCAGTGATATTGAGGATGTTGTATTTCACAGAGTATCTCCTGGAGTTTCAGGGTTCACACTGGAAACAATGCAGCTCCAGAAACAAGTTAAACAATAATGAAAACAAGTTGTTTTCACTTGAAGTAAGGACAACAATCTGCCAATAGAAGTGAACATGTGCTTGGTAAGATTTCTTGAAATAAGAAGGGGTATTTAGATGAATCAGATCTTCTAATTAGCTGGGAAAACTAATGTAGAACTATATTTGACCAGAATCAGGAGATGTTGTGTTACAATATGAGCTGCAGATGCTCAAAAGTGTTCTGTTTTTCTGATGATAGTTAAAAAAAAAAAAAAAATTCATCTGAGATACAACTCAAAATAAGATTTGTTGGCTTAACAGGATGATGCATTGTCCAAAAAGAAAACCCGATATCTCCCTGCATTGTAACTCCTGAAGCTAATATGTCTTATAGCAAGTCTAAGGACATATTCTGAGTAGATATTAGACAAATATACTTGGCAATATTTGTAGTTTTTGTAGTGCAGATAAGGATTAACTAAGACTGAACTGCAATGGGAGGACATCGATCAAGTTTAAAACCCACAATCCACAAATTATTACATTACATGTTACTTATTAGACACGTTTATCCAAAGCGACCTACACACTCAATACTGTGGACAATCCCCACAGGAGCAATTTGGGGTGTAGTGTCTCAGGGACACAACGACATGCTGACTGCAGCGGGGTTTGAACCTGCCCCCCCTGATCCCAACACCAACGCACTAGTCCACTGCGCCGCACGCCTCCCTTATCAATTATCAAACTAAGACGATTTAAACTCTCTAACTGTTTTTCGGGGTAACGAAAAAGAAGCAGAAAGGGCAATGTACCGCATCTAACGCACGGGCTGAAGTCGAATAGTCCATCTAGCTTAAGAACCTTCCTAACCGAGTGAAATAACCCGGAAGTCCCTCAGTGGCAGCCATGATAAGTGCCGTTCGAATTCTCTAGAATGAAAGGAAAGGAGGTTTCAAACTTCCTTTATCACCTCCTTTAGCTTAGGAACCACTGGACCTCCCTTACCGAAAGGAGAGGATAAAAAATGCTGCTCCACAATGCCTTGCAGCCGCAGCATTTGCCGTCACACAACAGTCGGTCGTTCACGGAAACAACCGATTATGACCGATAAATGATATCATGAACGTTACGGTGCTTATTAAGCATTTTAAAACGTATGTGGTAACTTGCCAAAGTGCTTTTTTTTTAACGTTCATCAGTATTATAATCAAAAAGAGAAATATGAACGTTAGTTTTCACTGAAATTATCAAATAAAGTCAACATTTCACTGAGCTGTGTGGGGTTTGCTCAACTTTTAAAAGATGTTTGAATGATGTACACAGTGATAGATGTTAAAGACTAACATTTATAATAAATACATTTGTATTGATTTTAAGATATTTTCATACAATCATACGTATTGGGATCATTTGTATTGATGTAGACCGGAGGGAGAGGGTGACGAGCATAAGTTTAACTTTCCTTTTTTATTTCAATTCCAATTTTGGTCATGAAAAATATGTTTCTCTGTTGTCCACGTTCATAAAGCATAAAACAACAGCATCAGAGCACGGTGCAGAGTCTCTAGATGAGTCCCTCGTTATTATTAAACATCCATGTAGTCCGTTGTATAGAAAACTGTAGTTTCCATAGTTTCCCCACAGCAGCAGACGCACACAATGACGTCCGCTGGCGCATCATAAACACGTCAGATAGTGAAAGTGCATTCGGATTCTCTAAAGTACCGTAGTCTTTTCTCCTAAGTCCTTTTGAATTCTCCTATCCACTATCCCTTAACCCCGTGACCTTTCACTCAGAGGTCAAGCAATAGACGATAGGGTTAGACGTTAGGAGCTGATTTTTAGATATGTCTATGCTATTGCCTAAAACATAGCATGATAGGTGACCTTCTTTTAAGGTTAGTTCTTGTAAGTCCATTTGATTTTCACCACAATAAATGTTTGGAAAGAAAAGCTTAAAACAGGCCCCTGTCACATGATGACCAACCACCCTGCAGAGCACCCCCACCTCTCTGTACAGTTTAATAACAAAATAAATGAGCGAACTAAAAACATGGAACCCCTCACCACCCTCAGGTGAAATACCATTAAAGTCCCCTGGAGGAAGTCAGAGAAACACCAGTCTGCATCCTGCCGTGAGTTCAGTTAGCTGTGACTGAGTCTGATCACATTAAGGATCAAAAGAGTTCACGCTTAATCAACTTTCCCCGAAGTAGCAAGAAAAGATTGAATAAATCTTATTGATTCCTGAGGGGTGAGACACTCGCTGTAGAAGAGCAGAATAGAGACGTGCTGGAGAAGATCTAAGGATAAAATATAAATAAGAATGAAAAGCATATAAATAAATAATGCAGAATATATGAAAGATATTTCTGATTTTGAATAACTGTAAGGGAATACAAACACAGAGGGTTCATATGAGGAGACAGAGAGCGGGGAAGAGACTTTAACACTTTTATTTTCCCACATTTTACGACACAACAGGACACATGATTTAGCCCTGCTCGATACTCCCTCTGCAGACACGGGATTTTACACCGAGAGCAAAATATATCTGCACATTTTTCTTCTAGGTGGGGTCTTTATTTCTGGTTGAAGCGGTACATGGTGCAGTACAAGTTATGAATGCAGATGAAATGCACTTCAAAGAGAATAAAATATGTTTTGTCTCAAGTGAATAGTTTTTTATCTTGTTCTGTTTTTCTTTCTTCAGTAGTTTGACACACAGTTTGTGTAATTGAAGCTGAGATGTAAGAGACAAGTTGATTGGACGGGATCTAAAGAAATTGAAGTAGTGCATCACAGGACTAAGATACCACATTTAAAGGGGCCCTATTAGGCACATTTCCAGGTTCATTATTCTATTTGTTTGCCTCTACTGTGACATCTCTTCTCACCCTCAAAAGTTAAGTATCTCAAATCTTTCAACATCATTTCAACTGATGAAGACCATCGGATATGCTTCAAAGCTCAGAAAAAAGCAAGTAAGTGAACAAGATTTGAAAAAGTGTTATCAAACCACTATTTTCATAAGGGAGAATCTGCTTTTTTTTTATTTTTAAGGAAACACAGACAATACGATGTAGAAGTCAATCAATCAATCAATGTTTATTTATATAGCCCAATATCACAAATGTTACATTTGTCTCGACTTCACAGTGTGTACAGAATATCAGTATGACTATTACGTTCCCTTCTGAGCTAGGGGAATCAAAGGGAAGCAACACAACCAGATTGGTATTGGTATAATTATAAGTGGTTTATTTTAAATAGCAGCGGTAAACAAAATGGCAGGCAGGCAGCCTGGAACAAACATATTGCCACAAACACCGGTTTACATAACAAACAAAAGAGGCCACAAGGGCGCAAGTTTAAATGGGCAACCAAACTAAGGGAGGACTCTAAACAGTGAGTCTAAAGGCATACAGGGAACCTAAATACTCACACACTAAATAAAGAAGGAAACAACCCCTCACTGTAAAAGTGGTACAACTAGGAAAGGAAGGCTGTAAGAAAACACAGCTAGGACAACAGTCAAACAATACTAAACTAATCTAAGCACATCTAATCACAACAATACTGCTAATCACAATAACACGGTCCACACAAGTTAACCCCCAGAACGAAGAGCAAATAGCGAGAGGCGTCTGTTCACTCAACAGAGCCTCCAGAATGATGATTGTCCCCAAGCTTTGTAGTCATCTCCAGCAGGTGTGCGCCGGCTGTGCGCCGCGATTGGAGTGCGTCGGGCCCGGCGTGCTCCAATCGCAATCTTCAGGGGCGGACCAGGAGATGGCAGCCAATGCCGGGAGGGCAACCGCACAGCTCATTTACATAGAACACACACAGCTGAAAACACTCAGACGACCAGGAAGGCAGCGGCCGTAACAATGACAATACGACACCCTCTGTCCTCACACCCTCACATCGTACAAGGAAACACTTCCAGAGAAAACCCCACAGTTTAAAAGGGAACATGGGACAAACCTCAGGGAGAGCAACAGAGGAGGGATCCCTCTCCCTGGACGGACAGACGTGCAATAGATGCTGTGTGTAAATTGAAAAAGATAATACATTTTACAGCAGAGGTAGAAGTGCTACTGATCTATCTTCATGAAAACTGAGCAAACTCCTCATCAAATGTAAAGTAGGTGGACTGTTATTGTTTTGTTTATATGCCAAAATAATCGGTCTAATATATTGTCAAACCATAAGAGGCTTTAGGGAGGCTGTGGCTCAGTTGTTAGTGTGCTGGACTTCAAATCAAGTTCTAGTCCCACTGCAGTCAGCATGTCGTTGTGTCCCTGAGACACCTCACCCCAAAGTGCTCCTGTGGGGATTGTCCACAGTGCTGAATGTATGTAAAAGTCTCTTTGGATAATAATGTCTAACAAATGACATGTAACGTATTAAGACAAAGTAATGACATGATGCATCATGAAACTCACATTTGAACTGAGGATATGAGAGACTCTCATTAACAGGCCGTGAACTTTTCCAACAGGATGCTTTCTGGATTTCACTTATTCCTGACAGCCAGGCTCATTCCTCTGCTAGCAGGAGAGCTGCAGGACGGAGAAAAGAAGCAGTGACATTTCTGATTTCAGTCTCTGCTGCCGGCCCCTTTAAAGCTCCCTTCTTTTGTCAGTAAAGTATGTGAAAGCATGTAATCTGGAGACTAATTCAACACATTTTGGGTTTACCAAATGCTAGATTTGGGACCTCAAACTCCACCAAAAGAAATGTTCACTGAGATCTGGAGATTCAAACCAATAACCTTTATAAGTATTACTGAAATTTGATCTTTTGTCTGAATTAACATAACGTACTAATCTTTACATGTTTGCTTTTGTGATGCCTCCTTTTGCAATATTACACGGCTTTGTTGAATACTCAATTATGATTGGTCAATTTGGACTTTCCAGGTGTCTGTCATGGTATATGTTTAATAGTAAGTTCATAGTCCATGTTTGGATTTAGTTATTTATGTTTAGTCATGGCTTTGTTCATACGCTAAGTAACAATCACTTATGTCCAGTCTCTGTATTTGCACTGCCTGTTTTATTTTGGACTTACCTTTCCATCTCGTTTCGAGTCCTCTTATTTCACGCCAGTGTGATTGTCTGCCCATTAAAGGTCCCATGTCATGGCCATTTCTACTGATCATAATCCCATTGTTGAGGTCTACTAGAATAGATTTACATTGTGCAATTTTCCAAGCTCACATTGGTTTCTCATACAGCATCTCTGTACAGTATGTGTATTCACTCTCTGTCCTAAACGGCTTGTTGGAGCTGCTGCCACCCCCCCCTGTGAGCCCAGTGTGCTCTGATTGGTCGGGACATTGTGAGGAGCGGACAAGCTTCCGGGTCGGCGATACAGCGAGAACAAGCAAAACTCATCCTGAGCACACACAAACACTCACAGCCGAAGTAAAAACAATAAGTGTGGCTTGATGTTGAGTAAGAAAAAGGTTTATAACGCTGTGATAATGGGTCTGCGGAGAGCATTTCTCCACAGACCCAACTCGTCTATTACCAGCGTTCAGGGAGCTCTATGCAAGTCAATGGGGACTCCCTGTTAGTTAGCCAAGGGATCCTGGTGTGGGAGGTGCTCCGCGGATTGGTCCATTTGTTGTTGATCTGTGTGTTCACACGTCACAGAACCCAGGAAGAAACAATGGAAAAGGAGAAATGTCCAACGAGGCGTTCTGGGGCAGCATAGACAGGTCTTTTCTGTGTTAGAGTTTTACTCTCTACAGGGTGTACTTTGAGGGTTTTGGACTCCGCAGACCGTTTACATGCAGAAAAACCTTCATAACACACAAGGGGACGGGTAAGAACCGGAAAAGCATGACATGGGACCTTTAACTCTCCTCTAAATAGCCTTCTTTTCCCTTTGTCCTGTACCAGTTCATCTTGGTCCATGACATGTCAAGAGAGCCAGCTGTTTCCAAATCAAGACGTTTATTTTGTCTGTATCAAGAGCCATGTTTCATTTAGTCAAGTTTTTCCTCTTAAGAGTGATTTTTTTACTGCTTTTGTGTCAATTCATTTTATTTGAGTCCCACTCATGGTGTCACCTTCATAAAATGGGTGAATACTGACTTGTATGTGTAAAAGCGCTTTAATGGGTTACAAAGACTGGAAACATGCTATTTAAATGCAGTCCATTTACCTTTATGGGAACATCTACTTGGAGAAGGCGGGGAAAAAAACAGATTGGCAAAACAATGTGATTTCAGTTTGAGGTCTAGCTTGGCAAATCTAAAATGGAGGCACTCTGTCTCTCTGTACTCTGAATTTCTTGACAACCCTTCATCTTTTGGACTTCACACTTGGTGGGTGTTTTCCTGAGGACTAAGGAAAAGACAGTCTGAAGCTGTTTGGATGAGCAGCTCTCAACAAAGCAATGGCTGCTGCAGTTTCCTCTTATTAACCGAGGACACACTGGGTTTTTCTCTCTGCAGGAATATCAGCCTGGCTGGATAGTCTTCTGAGTCCTATCAGCTCTCCAGCATTGGGTTGCGTGGACTTTGTTGTTGTGTAAGCTTTTCCCTCGCTGAAAGGAGGTTTGGAAACACCTCTGCTCTCTGACATTATTCATTCCTTTCATTCCCCTCGGCCACAAAAGACATTTAGTGTTATATAATCCCTCTCCTCAACCCCTCCGCCTGAGGATACTTCACGTCCCTACGCCTCTTCTGAGGAATAATCAGAAAAAATGGGATTGATAGTGATTTTCTGAATACATATTGATTGAAACGCATGTAGAGAATTGCCTCGAGCATCAGCTTCTGCATGCAGGATGTTTATTTCAACGCCAGGCCAAAGGGGCGAAAACTGCAAGGTTAAGGATTTGGGTCAAAGTGTCTGCAACCTTTTAATTGATAGGAGTTCACTGATGACGTATTTTGTTGGATGATGATTAGGATTATAATCAGGTGCACCAATATGTCACAAGTAAGGAAATATCTAGAAAAACATTGTGTACTTTAAAGTAACAACAAAGACCCAATGTAGATTTCAACCCCTGCTTATCCTTGAGCTTTAATTAAAGGTTTGATTTGGTTAAGGAAAAGCTGTGAGGCACTTCAGATCAAAAGCATTGACTTAATGAACTTTGTGTAATAAAATATATTTCAAACTTTCGAGATAATTTCTGAAGCCTTAAGCTAGTTCTATCGCTCCATCAGTAATTAACATTCATGCTGCAAAATCAACGAAGCAACAAAGCAGAGTCTGTTCAGCACGTACAGCTAGCCTGAGGGGACAAATGTTTATGCATCAGACACTTTTTGAAATGGTGATCGTGCTTCTGAACGGTCGGCCTTTGTTTCAACCCTTCACAGATCACAAAGTACAAAGTGATCACACCTGAGGGTATCGTTTAATAAGCAGGACATGTTTTTGAGGGGAGTGTGTGGTAGAAAATGTCCATCTGGAAAGAACTAAAGGGATTTTAGCCTTTGCAGACCATTCACATGCACAAACACCTCCAGTATGTAACACACTATTTGAAAATCAAGTTTATCTTTGACGAAAGATGGGAATCAACAAGTTTCGATCAGACCAAGGACACTGCTAAGGTGTCCTTGAGCAAGGCACCAAACCCACAAATCCCTGCCGACTCACAGCCTGGCAGCCTGGCAGCCTGTTTCCTCTCTCCATAACAAAGCATGTATTTGTGTATGTATATAGATATAGATGTATTCAGGCCTAATGTGTATAGGTCCTGTTCGTGTATTGTACTGTAAAACTGAGTGGATGACTGAACTCCAAACGTTTATGTGTTTGTGTATGCCCTGTAAAGATACAAGTTCTTAAAATGCAAATAGATAACACTATGCACAATGAACAGACAACACAATCTAGTTTATAATGTGAGATCTCATCGATCCGACCAGCGTCTGCTGCTCCTCACGTCCTCCTGATGCGCTGCCTTTGAAGATTGACGGATGCTCACTCTCTGCTTCACACTCCACTCCACCCGTGTGTGTGTGTGTGTGTGTGTGTGTGTGTGTGTGTGTGTGTGTGTGTGTGTGTGTGTGTGTGTGTGTGTGTGTGTGTGTGTGTGTGTGTGTGTGTGTGTGTGTGTGTGGGGATGCTCTAGAGAAACATGTCTCTCTGTGAATGTGCCCATGTTTCTGTTCGCAGGTGTTTTCTCTGCATCAGTAAGCATTTAAGTAAGTCTCTTTCAGCCAGCGGCACATTTCAGCATCTGTATGTTCGCCTATAAACGAGTAATATTATTTATTTCTCTCTCTCAGATGTTGCCCCCCCCCCTCAGATGTCATTTAAAAGGTTAGCATAAGATAATGTTAATAGAATGTTAATGTTAATAGAATAGAATATGAATAGGCTTCAAGTTGTTCTGGCTTTTACAAAAATGACAGCTTGACCTAGAATTATATATAATTATATTTCAATCATATATCAGGCATCATAAATCCTACATTCAAAACGCAGATATGAAAAAAGCCCATCTGGCTTTCATCCGGTAGTGACCTTTGAAAATGTGTTTTATTCTCCGACTTTCATTCATTTTTGACAGCTGGGCCTTTTCCTATAGACACAAAATGCCATGGAAAAAGTAATAAAACACAGAGCGGTGCTACAGGACAGATGAAGAGAGGCAGTGACATTTCAGATTTCTTGTTCCCTTTCTGCAGCCGCCCCCCTCTGAAGAACCCGAGTGATTTCCAGCCCGATTCAATATTTGAAAAGAAGCCGAGCACACCGGTCCTGTCGGTATGGATGACAGCTGCCATGGGGCACGGTGACACTCCACGGCCCATTATTTCAGCCTGAGACGACTCCCTGCTGGGGAAGTGTGAAAAAAAAGGATACAAAAATAATAAAATGTCTAGAACTTCCTTTCAAACCCAACAGGGTCTCAGGGGCCAAGTGGAGGGTTGACATGTGTGCTAACATGCAACTAAAAGGGGGCTGGGCTACATTTCTGCAGAAATACATCTGCAGTATTTCTCTTTGTGGTTATATAGATTTTTGACTTAGGTAGCGTAGTAATACCACAGTTTATAAATACTATTTTAGCAGTAGAAGTCCTGCATTCAACATTTTACCTAAGTTAAGGTACAAAAGTATTAGCATAAAAATATACCTAAAGTACCAAAACTATGCTCTTGAAGCAGAATGGCCATTTTTTAAATAGTAAAAGATAATGTGCATGATGTTGTCTGCACATTATCCCACTTTTAACTGGCTAATTAAAACGGTTTGACTCACAATGATCCTTCAAATATTTGTATTGGTTAAAAAAGAATCAGATTGTTTACATACTGCTGTTCCCTTTAGTGTTTACTTCCTGTCTGTCTTCTTCTTTTGATTTCGCTGACGTCCAGCGTTCTGTCTTTTAACCTCTTTCCTTCTCTTGTTCTCTTTGTCTTTTCTTTACTGGGGACAGTTGAATCCAAAGTGTTGTGCTCTCCACAAAAAGAAAAAGAAATATTCAAAAATAATTCCACAGTATTTTTTTCATGGAGGGAACTAATGTTTGTTGTCCACAGCTGACGTTAAATTGACCAGACTTCTTTCTGCTGATTGATATCACTGAGTCCCTTGATCCTCCTTAGCAACGGTCATGTTCTCCTTAGCAACAGTCTGTTAGCGAGAAATAACAGACCTCTGGAATGTTCATATTGACCAATCAGAATCGAGTATTATACTAAGCTGTGTAATATTATATATTATATCACTAATGAATGATTCATGAATGTTAACACCATTTCAATTTTGCAGCTGGTAAAGGTAACTTCAATAATTGTTTATACTGCCAGGTATGGTAATCCATAATAGTACGTCATAATTCGTAAATGAATCCAATTGTTTCATTAATGCTAACCTAACCCTAACCCTGCAAAGTAACTATAACTAATGCTGTTGATTAATGTAGTGGAGTAAAAAGTACAAAACTAGCTTTCAAACAAACATCCCTTGTGCATTAGTTTGGTTGTATCTTTCTCAAGAGGAACCCTTGTGTCTTTGTTGTGTTTATATCCCATCAACTAGCTTTGTTCCACTTCAACAGCACACGTTAATTAAACCACCACGGATGAATTTATTTCATTATTGGATTCTTTCTGCCGGTGAGGGTCCCAAATGCACCCGAGTCCCTTCGCACTTCATGCATGGTGTTGCAGCTCAATGCGTCGTGTTGGGACTCTACAGGAGAAAACAATGGGACGGAATACGCAGCAAAAGACAGGAACATTAAGCCTGAATGTGTTGCCCTCTTCCCCCGAAGGACTGCCTTCCCTTCAGCAGGGGCGGCAGAAGATGGATTTACTTATTATCGTGCCTGTGCATGCCAATGAGCGAGACACGGGAATCAATAACTCTGGGAAGACAAATGCTCGGTCAGGCCAGGTTATAACCGAGGAAAAGGCTTCAGTAGAGCAGACGGGCCTAAGTAACCACATCTCTTCTGCTGCATGCATTATTAGTCAGTTACTAAGAACATTAGCACGATAATTAACTGCAAATAGCCTCCCTTTGTCTTCTATGTTTTGCATAATAACCTAATTTCCACCTGCCGGATCTCCCTACCGTTGGCCCTGTTGAATGGGTTTCTGAACACAATGAGGTTTTAATTGTGAGCCTCAATGCAATGATCAGAGTCTTTTGTGACTCTTCACCTTGGAGGATTTGACAGCATTGTGCGAGGAATAAAGGTTATGAAGGTTGTCAGTTTAATTATTGAGACTGGTAGCCTACAGAATATTAGCACAATAAAGGTCTCATTGTATTCTTCGAAAGTTGAGCAGCTATAGGCCTATAGTTTTCGAATTCCTACATGCGGTGGCCGACAGATGTTACCACGTTACAACGACCCAGAACATTCCCATTCGGAGAAACGTGCTGCAGCTTCTGAAACGATGCAGATATAAAAACACAAATGTGCCAAAACACAAGGAAGAACTAACTGGATAAAACGTGCAGAGTGTAAACAAGGGGACACTAAAAAGTGACGCACACACCAGCGACGTGCGGTCAGGGGAGGCAGGGGAGGTAGAGCCTCACCTGTCATACTCCAATGTAACGGAAAAACAACTAAAGAAAAACTAAATAGTAATAATAATAAAATGTCTCCACTGATATGTGATGTAAGTGTGATTTATGTATGATTCAAATCGCTTTTTAAAGTCAAAATCAGCCAATTTGCCGAGCTCCGCTACAACTAAGGGTAGCGATGAGAAGTGAGGCAGGGACGAGCTCTGCCTCTCGTAAGCCCACAGTAATTTGCTGGAGCGCGGGCACTAATTTTATGAGCGCGCTCAAGCCAGTTACTGTGGGATGAGGTGAGGCACAGATGAGCTCTGCTTCACCTCAGAATGCGTCACCCCACAGAAACTGGCAGGAAAGCGGGACCTAAGCGCATGCCTGTTACCATCTCACTGTAGGTCACCAATGTAATGTTTGTAGATCCCTTTATTACATTTATCCTCGCCATCCATAGTCTCTAAATAACTTATTTCACGTATATATGATATTTAGGCTCGCTGGTCTCATCATACAACGGCAATGAAAAAAGCAGCAGGAGAGGCAGCCATAACCTCTGCCGCACTGAAGGGGGCGCACGTGAGCCCACAGGTTCTTGTTGCTACTGTTATTCTACACAGAGACGGATAGACACAAACAACAAACTAGACTTTTCAAACTACAGGAAGATAAGGAGGACTTTTACACAAAACTAATAGAGATTGTTGTCCAGAAGGAGAGCATGGACTTCATCTTCAAGTCAAGGTAAGACCTTGTAATGAAAATGGGATCTTACTAAGAAAGAACAATCCAATATTTAGATTTTGGGTATCCCTTTGTTGAACAGTCTGTTTAAAATGAATTGAAGCATCAGACTAAAAAAGCTTTTGAAAATAACCAAATATTTTGATTAAGGTCAAAATATAATATTTTTAAATCTGACTCTGAAAAAGTCAGTGCCTCACCAGCCATGAACCTCACCGCACGTCACTGACGCACACAGGAGCGGAGCACTTGTTGACGTTTGAGGATTATAAATTGGACCACTGTCTCTGTTGACGGAAAGTCACCTAAAATGTGAGTTTTAGTCTATATCTTAAAAATGTGAACGGATGATAGCTTCTGATATTCCAAGGTAAGCTAGCAAACAAATTCCCCGGTCCCTGTTCAGTCCACTTTTTAGTGACTCTGTTGTGTTTTTACCTTCTTTTAATTTGCAGCGTTATGTTTTTGCATTGCTTTGCTTTGCCTAATCAATATGATCTCAATCTAAATTACCTAAATCATGGCAAAATATGAATTGTGTCGTTGTTGCAGCCCTTCTAGTTTGATTAACACAATCAATGCTGATGCGAAACTTGTGCAAGTTACGTATATGGTACATCTTTGCTTCGCACACAGTGTGAATGCACCATCATAACTTGTATCAAAGCAATAATGACAGCCTCAAAGTAGTCAAAAACCTTTTGGAAGTTATTCCTTTTTCTAACTTTACGTCTATACACTACTTTTTCTGACTGCTCTGTCATTGTTGTTTTTATTGTGTGTTCAACAGCTAAGCATTGGCAAACACTTCAGACCTCAAATCTCCTCGCAGCCATTGCGACCCTCCAAAACGCCTTTAAAAGTCTCTGTAAGCGCGCCTGTCATTTCTCCCTCCGACTGAAAAGACTCTGATATGTTGCATGAATGTCCGTGAAGCCCTGCAGTGTATTTCCCAAACAACCTGACAAAAGATACGAGTTGTAGATGTCAGACTCACATGAATACAAGCAGAGATAAACCAGTAATTGAAAAAAGAGAGCTGCTCAAAACCGTCCACTTGTGTCAGTACTTGGTGGGTGTTTTTTTTTTCTTTCCTTTAAATACACAACGGCCCCGGGAGCTTTTCAGCTGAGGAGAGGCAGCGGCATTCACCCGGTAAGTGGATAGCCTCTATTTACATTGTCATGGGTAGAAACGTGCCCTGCTGCGTATCTCTCTCATCCAGACTGCTCTGGGAATAACATCGTCCTGTATCAGTTCACATGTTTGCCTCCTGGTACACCGCCTCACAGGCACAATCCCATTTCCAGCTCGGTGCTTCATCACCTTGATGACCTGAAATGTATCACGCCCCAATGCAAGCTGCAACGCCATGAACAAAACCCAATTCTCCATCTGTGTATGGGGATTGTGCCCCACCTCTCCAGGAAACTGAGTACAGTCCTGCAGTGTTGATGCTGCTTTGGTGTCAAGAAGATTGAGTATTTCAATGAGTCCCTTTTGGCTTTCTTACGCGGCCATTGAGAATAATGGACATGCCAATAGGACTGATTCTCAGACCGGAGCTACAGGGGGCAGATCCATCAAGTTTTACCACCGCCTCCTTCACTTCTCAGAAACACACACACTTACAGACACACTCTTTCCTCCCACCCACTACCACTTGTGACTTGAGGGCTGACTGACTGGCGGAGAAATCTACAATTAGCGAGGATTTGTGAGAAGCTCCTCGGCAGCAAATTAATGGACCTTTGTTGACTGTCTTCGGCCGTTAGGTACACTCAAGGGCGAGATGACATAAACAAAACCAAACAAAGCAATCAGTCTCTGTCGTCTCATTTAGATGTTTTTATTCAGTGTATAATGGTCTTTGCATCAGCTGGTTATATGCTCTGTGTATATTTAAATGAACGAGACGTAGGAAAAAGCTATAGTATGAATGATAAGTGTTTGTGTTTTCCTTCAATTTCCAAAAATCTGATTTCAGTGTCCTCCTCAAGCAACATTGTATGTGAGCGTAAAGAAGCCCTATTATGCTTTTTGGGGTTTCCCTTTCATGTAGTATATTGTATATTTCTTTGTGTGCATGTAAATGCTCTGCAAAGGTTAAAATCCAAAAGTTACCTGCAGACGTTTCTCTCCCCCCCCCTCTCTTTCTTTACTTCCAGAACATAATCCCACCGTAATACTCACGCTTCTATTGGCTAGCAATCCAACACATTGTACGTGATAGGCTAAAGGGGCGGGGCATCTCACAAACGGTTGACCAATCACAACAGAGCCGGCCAGCTAACCAATCAGAGCAGACTGGGCTCTGGTTTCAGACAGAGGGTGAAAAGAGGTGACACCACTACCACGTAACAGCACCGCGCGTTCTGGATTGTTATGATGGATTTGATATCAACGAATAACGAGGCGGCCGCGGCAGTTAGCAGCTAGCGGCTAGCCAGTGTAACGTCCGAGCCATTGGTAATTATGTGTACGTACTAGGGCTGTCAAAAGATTACACATTTTAATCAGATTAATCAAACCATAAAAATGAATCATGATTAATCACCATTCGAACTATATCCAAAATATGCCATTTCTTTATGTATATTGTTGTGGGAATGGAAAGATAAATGAAAGAAGGCGGATATATCCATTTAACATACAGTGTGTATTTATTATAACATTGTTCTGTGTGTCAAAATGAAAGACAGCCCACACACCTATCAATCATCAAACCGTGGGGTCTTATTTCATTACGTGTTGATTTCTATCAACACGTAATGTTGTATCGATGTATAGAGATGTACTACAGCAAAAGTATTCTCCGTCAGGACTTCCTGCAACAACACCACGCCGTTATCTTGATTCTGATTGGCCAGAAGACATTATCAAAGATGTTCTATTGAGAAGACGATCACTACGTGACAAAAGTTTTCAAAACCGTTTCTAGTCTTCGGTATTTCCAGACAAGTGACTACTGAAATCAATCTTACTAACTGCTGTCTGTGCAATTTACTCAGCACGAGTTGGCGGACTTTATTTTTCATGGTGGGGCTAAGCCATTTCTTGGTATGGGTGTAGCCTACCCCAGCCATGCCCTGGCGCTGCCACTGGTGGGATGGATGGGGCGGGCCATTCTGCGCATGCGTTAAATGCGTTAAATATTTTGACGCAATTAATTACAAAAATTAATTACCGCCGTTAACGCGATAATTTTGACAGCATTAGTACGTACACATCAATCGTTATGTACTTTTATATTACGCTGATGTAACACGATCTAGTGATGGTTTTGTTCAGCATTGCCAGCTTCACTGTTGAGCTTTATGTTGTGCCCAGCATTCTCCTGTGCTCTGAAATAAAAATGTGGATACGCATCAAACAACACTAAAATAAACACTACAATACAACTTGTTATTTGACACACACAAGGTTGTTCATTTGTGTGTATAAATATACAACACAGTATATATACATACAGTATATATACATATACAAGTATAATTAATACAACTTTTAATTTGATTTGAGCTTTGACACATATATCTTTATTTATATATGTATAAGTATGACGACTTCCTTGGGCGATATCATATGGTATAGCTAATTCATCTGGGTCAAAACGTGTTGTGCTCACATGCAAAGGTTGTAAACTCTGGCTTATGCATGCGTGGTATTATAGGAATAGCAAAGAGCAACGTTCAACTCCTTTAATGGTATATTGCAAGTGCAATAAGAAGCTACAGGGACATTAATCTACGTCGGTAATATTAACTTTATTTAATACAAGATTTACATCATACAGCCCATGTAGTATAATATTTTACAAATTATGAATTACAGCAAACATGTGCAATATATCCATTATTACAGCTCAGTGGGCTGGCAGTAAGGCGATATGGGTCCGTTCTTATTGTGCATCCATGGGTAAAGGTAAAACTCATTTAGTACTGAACACATCACATCACATGAACGTGCCGGGCAGCGCGGTCCCATGGGTCAGATGCGCGTTCATAATGCAGAGGGAAATAACTCTCAGAATAATGTTATTAGCACATTTTTACAACTTGTGGAACGAATGTTTTTAATAAGGGCTATACAAGTGTTCATACTGGGTAGTTTATTTAGTTTAAAAAAAATTATACAACGATTTACAGACCACTCTTTCCCCATGTAAGTCAATGGGAAAAAGTGTTTCCGGGCCTGGCAACCAAACGGAAGTGTAGTACCGCCGTTTGGCCACCACGAATATTTTGATATTTTCATCTGAGTCCGGCGCACTTCCTGGGGGCTTGGGTTTGTCAAGGGAAGTGGAGAGAATACTTACCTCCGGGTGTAATATTCTCTAAAAGCAAATGAGCTGCTCCGACCCTCGGTCCTGACGGACTCCAACTTGTGTTTATTAATCAAACAAATAAATAAACACAAGGATAATTATGTGTTATTGTTGAGTAAATGGAGAATTGCACAGGGGAAAATAACGTAGCAGCGTCCCTAGCAACCACCTTGGTAACAATGAAAACGTTGAATGGGCACAATTTCCTGAAGTAATCTTCGTAATAACTAGCAAACTAAAGATCATGTACATCCACTGCACACATAATCTGAAATAACAACTCATATTTCTCGCATCAAATGACATCAAAACGCATTTTAATGGCCAAACTAACCTTAAAATAGGCATTTTCCACCGAGAATAAAATGAATGTCGGCCATGTTTTTATTTTCTGCAGGGAGAAATTTGAAGATCACGTCACATATATGCCAGCCATTGGAAATGAACGGTGAAAAAAAACGTAGGGATCTTACAATTTCAGAGGCGTTTTTGTAGAAATAGTACGTCCCAAGTTGTGGACCAACGTAGTTATAACACATTTTTTTTGTGGGACTGGGTTGGATATACACCTGAATTAAATAGGGCCCCTTTAATGGACATTAAGTTACTTTGAAAAGCACTGAAAAATGTCCTGTTGTGCTGTTTAGGTGAAGACTTGTTGCTAGGCCTAATCTCATCTGAGACGATGCAATAGAGTGCTGCATGAATAATAAACCTAGCCTATATACCACACTGCAGGAATGGAAAATCCTGATAAGCATAATTGGGTCTCTTTATCAACTCAAATACAGTTTGCATTGTACCTTCAGTGGTTACGGTTTGGTTAAACTTGCTGCTTTTTTATTTTGTGCGTCCTGTTTTACATTTCCTAAAGTGCTTACTGTTCTGTATGCAACAACTGTGCATAATCCTGCAGACCCTTAGTGACATACAACTCCAGAGCAGAACAACATTTCAGAAAGTAGGACAGCTGTCTGGTGTCACAATCACAGTTAATATATGTCATCTGTGCTCTTCCTCCTCCTCCTCCTCCACCTTCTTCTTCCTCACCCTCATCATCCTCTCCTTCTGTCTCCCTCATCAGTGTCGTCCGAAATAGATTAATTCAGCGATGCATCTCTTAAACAAGCTGCCCGGGGGCTCAATCTCTTTATTTTTTATTATCGACAGGGCTGTAAGTATTTACTGTCAGTTAAAGCATTTGAAATGGTTTCCATGAGAACACTATTTTGGCATCGTGAGGATTTGGCCAGAAATGCTGAATTGTCATGTGCAAAAATGTGATTCAGAAGCAAAAAAAGTGATGAATAGTTAACATTAGTTTAGTTAAAGATGCATTATTGTGCTTTTTGGGGTTTTCCTTTCCTCTAGTGTGAATTTGTGTGCATGCAAATGGTCTGCAGAGGCAAAAATCCCTGTGTTCCCTCCAGAGGGAGTCTGAAACGCCTCCATTGGACTCCTTTGTTTACTTACGGAACTTAGTGACATCACTATGTAACACTCATGCTTCCATTGGCTAGCGCTCCAACAGATTGTCTGTGATAGGCTAAGGGGCGGGACATCCCTAAGCGGTTGACCAATCACAACAGACCCAGCCAGCTAACCAATCAGAGCAGACTGGGCTCTGGTTTCAGTCAGAGGGTGAAAAGAGGTGCTGCAGCACAGACAGTATGAGAACAATAAAGAGCTTTTTGAACATTAGAGCATGGAGACATGTCCCAGTAGAGACATTAAATACAAATATGAAGCAAACAATTAGCATAATATGTCCACTTTAATTCACAGCCATGTCCATCATCACTAAGCAGGTTGAATTTATGACTCACAAAATGTCCCTGCTCAAAGAGAGATGACATTTCTTTGTGGTGGTAATGTGTGCTAATTACGATGGAAAGGCTCAACTTTATTGCAGCGAGAAAAGCACCTTGCATACACTTAGAAGAACTGCCTTTGTTTTTTCTCAGGCAGGAAGAAGCGATTGAATTACATCCCTGTGTGTCGCTGTCTGTCACTCTTCCAGCAAGGTGGCAAATCCCTCATTGGTGAACATTTCCCCAAACAGCCTCTGCTTTCTCAACGGCAAAATGATATAGACGTCTGTGTTCTGCTCTTATGTTATAATATATTCCGAATGACTGCGGTGCCGTCCTCCTCATCGCTGCCCAATTTAGTCCTCCATCTGCAAAAAGCAAACCAAACCAGAGGAGGTCTGCTGTGTTCTCGGAGCCAAAGTCCTCTCCAATGTGGACGGAGCTCAAAGAGGGATTAGCTCATCACGATTGCCCAAAACAATCAGAGCCCGGCTGCAGACTGAAGTGGAGCTGCTGGTTATCATCATCATAACCTTGAGAGACCT
>NC_136901.1:90177071-90193589 GCF_949606895.1 Notothenia rossii
GTTGTGAGAATAAAGAACTTGATCTCAATGAATCTCAGTTTGTCTCGGTGTCAGCAGCGTGAGACGCGCAGAAACACACCTGTGCCTTTTGTCTTCTTTGTCTTCAATGTCAAATTAAAAACTGTCATATTTTCCACCAGCAACAAAAAAGGGCTGAGATATGGGGCGAAGCCTGCGAGCTAGTTCAGGCAGTCAACTTGAGCACCAATGATACATTCAAACGTGACGCGCCTCGTCCCTCTTACAACCAACCAAACACATACTCCTAAACATGCCGCTCTATTTAAGCCGCCAGGTCTTCCTCCCTCTGCCTCGCTATTCTGCCACTGCTGTGTTCACGTGTTATTGCTGCGTTCATGTTGCTCCTGCTGTGTTTCATGTTGATGCTGCTCGCCTGCCCCACCACCACCCCAGCGCAGGGGGTGCACGCCAGATTAAAAAATATATATGTATTTTTTTTGGTTTTTTTAGACACCCCCCAGATTATAACTTTTTTAGGTGCCCCCCAGATCAGGATTAATATGTTTTTTTTAGAATATGAAAAATAAAAGGTAGGGGCGCCCCAAACACTGCACCCCTCTATGTTTTCTTTGGTTCTGTCCATTTGTGTGTTCGCGTGTTGCGCGCTCGCGGCTTGAACAAGACCTAGAACTTCACTGAGTCACAACATGAAGAGGGGCAACCCCAACAAAAAGCCTTCTGGGGCGCATTGGAAAAGGAGAAAAAAGATACAGGAGGAAAAACTCCAGGAAAACAGAGGTATGTCCGATGACTGCTTGTGTTTATTGGCATTTTTCAAGCAAATGTTTAAATTCTAGCCAGATAGTTAAACCCCAGGAAAACAGGTATGAGCTGCTTGCTACCTGTCGTCATGTAGCTAGACAGGTAGATAACTACCTTTACCTCACTGATATTATTGACGCTATCTATTTTGTAGAGAAAGGGGGAGGATAACCGAGTATGTCTCATGAATGCTTGTGCGGGGGGGCGCTTTTCCAGAATCTCGCCTCGAGCTACTCAAATGCTAGGGCCGGCCCAGCTTCCACCCCAGCTTCCACCCCAGCTTCCACCCCAGCTTCCACCCCCAGCTTCCACCCCCAGCTTCCACCCCCAGCTTCCACCCCCAGCTTCCACCCCCAGCTTCCACCCCCAGCTTCCAACTGTAGGCTCGGGGGATAGTTATATAATCATCACTCAATGTTCTTTGTAAATCTGTGGAGTGATGAGGCCCGAGCCTAGACGCCAAACTCAAACTACATGCTGCTTTTAATAAACATATTAAGAAACACGTGAGTTGTCTGACTGAAATGTAAATGTAGAGAGACATTGGGGCCGTTTCTCAATCGCGAGGATTTTGGCTTCCAAGCCAATATTTCAAGGATGCTACGTCATCGAGTGCCGCCGAAGGACTGTTCCAATCTCCAGCATACTTGGAATTCCACCGAGGCCGCGTCCTTGGTTTGGGGGAAATTTCGAGGCTGCACATGGGTAGACTTTGCGTCCTTAAAATCCCCACAATGCTTTGCGCACGGACCAATTTCAAAAACCCTTGCGGAGAATGGCTGAACTGACACAGCACACATTTAAATGTAAGTATGTAGTGGCGTAGAACATGTGTTGGTAAATATGTTACTTTGTTATATTTGTTTGTTATCACGAAAAATGTGTTCCGTGAAAGTAAAGCAAGTTCATAATTAGATAGACATCGTGAGGTATTTATTTTTGGTACAGTTTGTGTTGAAACCGTTAGAGAAAGTGGCACACTTGTTAGCCTGTTCCATTCTTCTTCGTTTTCCGTAGCCGTGGATTGGAAGTATACTTGCTTCGTTTCTGAAGGAAGTGACTTGGAAGTACGCGACTACCAAGCCAGTATCCTCGCGATTGAGAAACGGCCTAGGTGTTTCTCAATGTCGAGGAAGGCTGCTCCAGAGCCACTATTTCAAGGATGCTACGTCATCGAGTGCCACCGAAGTACTGTTCCAATGTCCAGGATGCTTGGAATTCTACCGAGGCCTTTGTTGCGGAACATTTCGAGGCTGCACATGTGTATCCTCCGCGGTCTTAAAATCCCCATAATGCTTTGCGCACGGAACAATTTCCAAATCTTTGGCGGAAATCGTATATGACGTACACCTGTTAGCCTGTTCCACAATTCTCCGTTTTCCGAGGAAGGATTCTTGCCTCGCTTCTGAAGGACCTGACTCGGAAGACATGTCCTACCAAGGAAGCGTCCTCGACATTGAGAAACAACGATTGACTAAAGAAAATCCGGCAGAGTTTAATTGGAAAATAAATGTGCAGTTTTTTACATAAACTACCGAGTAAATGTTAATAGAAATTAAGAATTGTACTTTTTAATTACTTAACTTATAGGTTTTGTTTTTTTGTCCGTAAAAAAAATATAAAACACACTTAATTATCTGTTTTAATAATCTGTTCATGTACTTATTAAACCTTATTTGATATAACTATATTATATTACTACTACTATATTTATTTTGTTTTGTATTACTTTGATGTAATATTTGTATGTAAAAAAAATATGTTGGATTGATAAAGTCATGAAGTGTCCTTAACACAGTTTTATTTATCTTGTATTAATTTTATAACATATTTAATTTCTGTATTTATTATAAAGAAATTCTTCTAAAAAAAAAATGTGTTTGTTTTTTATTAATTGAATTCCCCTTGATTCCCTTTTATTTTTTTATTATAACATTTGAATTGTATTTAATTTGTTTACTTTTTTTTGTTACTTTTTTCACATTAAATTGACAAAGCTACGAAGTGTCCCTGAAGGCAGCTCAAATAAGCCCCGCCTTTCGCGGTGTGTTCAGGGACGGAATTTTTTGGGGTTTTTTCCGCGTTTGAAAGTTGTCAACAGAAGAAGCGGAGCTGCTTCTAACCGACAGCTCGGAGGACCGGGAGGAGGAGGAATGGGCTGCAGCCACAGCACGGTGAGCGAAAACCCTGCACAAACACCACTAAAACCCGGGTAAAAAACACTCAAAGTCCCGGTAAAAGTTCACTTTGTTCCGGAGGAGGGGAGGTGATTAGCAGGCGGCAGCAGGACACACAACGTGCCGGGAATAACCTCCAAGTACCATTAAAAGTGCACTTAATTCCTTTTATTTTGTATTTATTTATGACTTCTTTTTTTATTTTGTGCTAGTAGGAGAAAGACATTGCGGTAAAAACACCGAGGACGTTTCTCCTTCCTTTTCTGAACATCTGTTTCCAATCTGGCATCGTGTTTGAATATTTTCCCACGGTGCTTTGAGAAAGATGGACACACTTGATGTATTTAAAAAGTGCTACACTATGATGCACTTTATAACACGTTTAACGTTTAACGGTTTAACGTTTAACGTTTCTGTGTCCCTAAAACAGACCTCTTTTGATAAATGTGTTTTGAACAGTTTGCAGTGATTTATACACACTTAAATGCACCTTTTTGATTTTTTAAACTCATTTTAAAAGATCCTTCTATGACCACTTTCTGTCAAATGTTCCCACTTCAAACTAAATTGTTTTACGTGTTTAAGGACACATTTGTATCTCTAAAACAATGAGTGAATGCAGTCATTTCTTTTTAATTGATTAAAAAAATGTTTGACAATATCTCAGTTTTTTTAATTTGCTTAATTATTATTTATTTCATTTTTTAATGTTTTTTTCTATTTCATTTTCTTTTTAATGTATTTCTTATTTAAACACCTAATGTATTTTTGCATGTATTTACCTTTTATTTATGTTAGGCTGAAACTGAAACTATCAACACATTGCAAAATAATAAAAATAATATTTTTGTATATTTTTATTTTTAAGTCATAAGTCATAATTCATTGTATTTATTTCATTTTAAAACAAAATCATATTAATTCAAAATAGTTTAAATGAATGTATCTAAAACAAAATGTTTTAAATTATTTTTCCCTTTGCATTTCCCCCATATTTTACTCCAGTTTACCATTATTTTGTCATATTAGTTGTCATTTTATAAATGTAAAGAAATATATGTTGCTTTCTCGCTTTAATCACACCTATTATACTCATATAAGATCCTCAACGTGAGTTGACTACAGACTATATATTGTGAAATCAAATGTTGTTTTGTAGTTTTTGCAGTAGTTTTCAGTGTTTTGTTGGTAGTCTGTAAAGTGTTGTAGTGTTGCTGTAGTTTGTGTAGTGTTTATGGATGCTCCGATCGATCGGCCGCCGAAATCCAGAAGTCCTGCAGCTCCGCCCGCTGTGACGGACCGGAGAGCGGAGCAAAACACACACTAATGACGCATTTCCACTACAGGGCCTCGCTCGGTATGGCTAGGCCTCGTTAGACCTTGTTAGGACAGGCTCACTTTATGCTGCGTTTCCATTACAGTTTAGTAGCTGGGGTAGTAACTATAGTAACACAGTGTAGGCGGAGCCGTGACGTCATCTTCAGTGAGAACCACAGAAAACCAACATCAGCCGTTAGCTGTTAGCCCTCAGAGCTCACAGCTCCTCATATCTGTTCAGAGACTAGACAAAAGTTAAACAAGTCCAAACCACAGACTGTCTGTGTCATGGAGAATACAGTCGCTGGTTTATTTCTGTCTGTAGGCCGTTGTTGTGAGTGTGGACGGTCGGAGCAAATACTGCGTTAGCTTATCCGATCTCCATTCAGAAAACACGTATTTCAAAAGGTGTTTCGCCTGTCGTCTGTCTGCAGACTTGTCAAAGCATTAATTCATGGTTTTTACTAACCGGTATCAGTATGTTGTTACTTCGGCATCATTTAGAAACAACAATTAAATCACGGTCAAATATGTTCATCTTGTTGAAGTTGTAGCCCCCTTGCCAGCGATTCTCTCTCTAGTTTAGCATACTCAGCCCGACTCAGCCTGGTTGTTGGCCCGGAAAGAACCTCGATTTTATGGGGCCAGAAAAACTGTGAAATATTACCCGCTAGCCGGAACTACGCCAAGTGGAAACACAACCAAAAACGGGCCGGGCACGGCACGCTTAAAGCGAGCTCCGCACTGTAGTGGAAATGCACCATAAGAGTTAGACACACTTAGCTATTTTATCTATGTCTGGAACAAGCTAAACTAGTTACACATATATTTATTCTTCACTGTCGGGTCACTCATTACTGGATCAGTGAGCTGCATGAGATACTGACGGGCTGTCGAGAGAGAGAGAGAGGGAGAGAGAGAGAGAGAGAGGAAAAGAGAGCACTTCAGCTCATTTCTCCCGTGTTATTCTCCAAAGTTAATGTAAACTTGAATAATGAACTTCATTTGAATGTAATAATTATGTTGGTTGTTGTTTGTGGAAGCGCCAGTGAATGAGCCCCATTAACTGAGTTTTAAACATCACTCTAAATGGAAGATCCCCATAGGCCCCGCCCACTCGATCGGATCGGTATCGGCCGATCCTGATTCCGGCGATCGGCCCCAAAATTGGCGATCGGAGCATCACTAGTAGTGTTTATTGTAGTGTGTTGCTGTAGTGTGTGTAGTGTGTTGCTGTAGTGTGTGTAGTTTGTGTAGTGTTTTGCTGTAGTGTGTGTAGTGTGTTGCTGAAGTGTGTGTAGTGTGTTGCTGTAGTGTGTTGCTGTAGTGTGTGTAGTTTGTGTAGTGTGTTGCTGTAGTGTGTTGCTGTAGTGTGTGTAGTTTGTGTAGTGTGTTGCTGTAGTGTGTGTAGTGTGTTGCTGTAGTGTGTGTAGTTTGTGTAGTGTGTTGCTGTAGTGTGTGTAGTGTGTTGCTGAAGTGTGTGTAGTGTGTTGCTGTAGTGTGTGTAGTTTGTGTAGTGTGTTGCTGTAGTGTGTGTAGTGTGTTGCTGTAGTGTGTTTAGTTTGTGTAGTGTGTTGCTGTAGTGTGTGTAGTTTGTGTAGTGTGTTGCTGTAGTGTGTGTAGTGTGTTGCTGTAGTGTGTGTAGTTTGTGTAGTGTGTTGCTGTAGTGTGTGTAGTGTGTTGCTGTAGTGTGTTGCTGTAGTAGTGTGTGTAGTGTGTTGCTGTAGTGTGTGTAGTGTGTTGCTGTAGTGTGTTGCTGTAGTGTGTGTAGTTTGTGTAGTGTTTTGCTGTAGTGTGTGTTGCTGTAGTGTGTTGCTGTAGTGTGTGTAGTTTGTGTAGTGTTTTGCTGTAGTGTGTGTTGCTGTAGTGTGTTGCTGTAGTGTGTGTAGTGTGTTGCTGTAGTGTGTGTAGTGTGTTGCTGTAGTGTGTGTAGTGTGTTGCTGTAGTGTGTGTAGTGTGTTGCTGTAGTTTGTGTAGTGTGTGTAGTGTGTTGCTGTAGTTTGTGTAGTGTTTGTCTGTAGGGTTGAATTAACGGTTCCCACAGAGGGTGATAGTTTGGCAGCTGTTGTCTCTCCGGTTATTGATAGAAAATGACGAAGCAGCGGAGGCTCCCTGGGGGTCAGTAGTTTCCTATCCAAGGACCTCTGGGCGGGCTGTGGTTCTTAATAATGAAATACAATTATTATTTTAGCTAAACTAACTGAATACATTTACCTAACCTATGTTTTGCTGATATCAACATTTGTAAATCCTATATTCAGAATATTCTGACAAACTTTTCATCACTTTTTTTGGCTCGTGAGTAGAAACAATAAATAAACAGCAAGTGTCTGACGACTTTTACAACCTATTTTAAAATGACAAGCTACTTCATCCCAATACAAGGTCTGAGCAATATCATCATTTTATATTGTGTAACATCAACTAAAATTAAGAAATTACAGTAACGTATGCTAACATAAATAACGAAACTTAAGTAACCAAAACGTAACTCAATGAAACCTTTAGTTATATTAAGAAAAGAACGGTAACTTAAACTAAGGGGGGAAAAAACATGTACTTATTGAAACTTAAAGTCATAAGAAACAATATTGAACTTGAAGTAACGTAAAGTTTCAAAAACATTACGTTACTTATTGTTACCTTAAGTTTAATCAAGAAACGGTAAATGTAAAATAACTTGAGGAACAAAACCGTAAAGTTACAAAAAGAAACAACCTCACCTGTAAAATAACAAAATAACTAGTAACGTAAAGAAACAAACTTAAAGTGACGTCATCAAAATAATCTCGCAATCAAAATAGTTTGGATGATCGATGGATCCGTATGTTGACTCTTTTATTGCAGCTCTCATTTGAGTTATCGGTTTTTTGCTGTCATTCTCTCCATAAAGCCGTATGAAGCGTATTGAAAGGAATTCTGGGAACTCTAGTAAACCCTTAAGGGAAAACATCGTTCATCACCTTCCTGCTGGAATAAATGGAGATGTTTGAAACCAGTTTAGAAACCAGTTGTAGACACTGTTGCATAAGCTGCAGTCCAGTGAAGCTTTTGATTATCTCAGAATAGAAACAGATTTAGCGGCTCAGAGTCTGAGCTGCTGCTGCTGCAGATAAACAACACACTGATGGCTTCACTCGTCATTTCATGTAACTTGAAAATATCAGTCTGCAAATTATTTTAAAATTGAGGTCGTTTTCTTTTTCATTAGCCGTATTTTTTAAAATTTTGTTAAATAATATTACAGTTTTTTATTTTTACTTGCAACCCCACACTCATATAAAATATATGGCAAAAATATTGGTAAGAAAAACTGTAAAACATTATTGAAAATATCCAATTATTATAAAAAAATAAATACCTGGAAAAGATGAATAAAATATCTGAATATTATTTAAAAAATGACTGAAAAATATGAATAAAATATATGAAAAATATCCAAATATTATTGCTCATGCATTTGGAAAAAAAGCTGAAAAACTCTTAAAAATACAAAATTAAAATAAAAAATCCAGCTGTAATATATATTGAAATATAAAGATCAACAGATTAAACTCCTAATTTCCATTGCAGCACGAATGACGACCTAAATAAGTCTCTTATAACATCAACAACATATCAAAAAGTTGCTGTAAGAACCTTAGGGCTAAACACAACCCCCAGAGTCTTGGTGTCTGTGTATTTGAACCTGAGGACCTTCACAGTTTCTCGTGTTGCTGCAGGTCGTTTCTCACCTCCAGACCCTGCAGTTGTCTCTCCAGCAGATGGTCTGCCGGGGGGGCTGGGGGGGGGAGCTTTTCATGCCTCCTGACAGACCTGCACAAAGTTTATATATGAGCCGAAAGATTGTTTAGAACACGAATACCTCAGTTAAAAACAGCAGTGTGAGGAAAGTGTTCCCAAAATGTGAGTTGGCTGCAGTTAAAGGTTCAAACCTGAAACGATTGAATGGAGTTCTGTGTGTCTGATCTTTTTGGTGTTTGCAGTAAAACAGTCTCACTGTAGCTGAAACTGTTAATACATTAGTTTCCTTTTTGAAACCCCATCAAAGGAGGAACTAAACTTTATAAATGGGAACTTACATTCCTTAGAAGCCTATGCCAAGTGAATGACAGTTGTGTAGTTTACAACACACCAACAAAAAGGAACTTTGTTGGATTCTCTGAGCTCTGGGCTGCAACAATATATACTTTTGGGGCTTTTCTCTTTCTGTAGTGTGTTATAGAGGTTTTAGTGCATGTAAATGGTCTGCAAAGGCTTAAATCCATGTGTTCCCTTCAGAGAGAGTTTCTCTCCTGCACACCCCCCACCCCCCCTGCCTATAACCAGTGTTGGGCAAGTTACTTTTAAAAAGTAACTAGTAATAGTTATAGTTACTGCTCTCCCAAAAGTAACTAGTTACTTTGTTAGTTACTAAATTTTTAAAGTAACTAGTGACAAGTTACTTTACTTTACTTTAAAAATAATAATACAAATACAAGTTTTTGTGTTGTTTTTTTGCTGACTAGTTCTCTGAAGGCAACAGACTCGAATGTTGCCATGGGCAGCATGTCCTCAACAACATACCTGACAATCAATCTGTTTAGTTGACTCTGGGTGACATGTGGCGATTTAAAAAAATCGTTTTTTGGCTGTTTAGATGGTGTTGCTCCATCTGGGTCACTGCCGGTGGTTGAGACGGTGGGGTCTTTGTCGGCTAGTTTTATAGCCCCATGTACATTACTTAGGTGCTTCGGGAGATCGGCATTGCTGTTTTTCGATTTGGACAATGCTTTCTGTCCTGCACACAGTTTACATTTTACCGTAAGATTTTTTGCGTCCTTTATCCCCACAAATTGAAAATAGTGGTTATATTTCCAAGTTGTAAATGCGCTGCTGCTCTCGCTGATACTTGCATCTGCCATTGTGTGTGCGTGTGCTAGTGGTGGGCGTTGCCGTGTGTGTGTGTGTGTGTGTGTTAGCATTAGCAAGTGTTCGTGTGTGTGTTAGCAAGTGTTTGTGTGTGTGTGTATTTTCCCCATAAGGCAAGACCCGCCAAACTCTGTCTCTGATTGGCTTACCCTGAAATGTTACCCCGCGTTAACTAATCATCACTCCTCTCTGGTTACTTTCACTTTTCCATGGTACTGTGAGAGGACATCGCTCTATTCGCCTGTAAGTTACATCCGCAGGGAGATTCGGTTCAGTTCCATCACATAATGTAACGCAGTAACGCACCCATTTAAATCACAGTAACTATAATGGCGTTACTTAATGGGAATAGGTAACTAGTAACGCTATTAGTTACCGCAAAAAGTAGTTGCGTTACAGTAACGCGTCCCAACACTGCCTATAACGCATCTATTGGACTCCTTTGTTTACTTCCTGAACATAGTGACATCACTACATAACACTTGCGCTTCTATTGGCTAGCGTTCCAACACATTGTATGTGGGTTAGGCTTAGGCGTGACATCTCTAAGCGGTTGACCAATCACAACAAAGCCAGATGGCTAACCAAAAGTTTAGATATTACCGTATTTTTGAAAGCAGAAATACCACAAAATATTACTACTACTACTATTCCTCATCAGCTTGGTCATTTTATAAACAACATATCTTTTTTTTCTCCAACATAAAATTCCTGCAGTAGCATACGGCCTCATGTGATGTTTTCTGATCCTTCAACCTCAAGTCCTTCTTGTGACTTTCTATTTGAATGTTATTTAGCTTTTCCAGTCACTCTTTGTCCGTGTTTCCATGGCAGAAAGTAAATATCACTTTGTTGTTCTTAAGTCTGCCAATGTGATGCATCTGCACTGAGTAAACATGTATAAATTATATATATTATATTTAAAATGTCAAAGAGAAAAGATGGGCCTCTGTATTTAAGAGCCTAAACGAAACAGCATCTTCTAACAAATGTTGCTGTATTTGAGCACAGTAGTTATCCTCTGTTTTGTGCAATAAGTCTGCAGCGTCATCAACAATAAAAAAAAAAGTTAAAGGGCCCAAAACCCCCCCCTGTTGAACACCGTTACTCAGAAACCACTTCCTGCAGCGAGCGGTTTCCGAACGTCATTGATGAGAAATCTTACTGCAGCTGTTGGATCGTGAACTTTGAACAAAACATCCCCCGCTGTCCTCTGACAACATATCATACTATTGATCATTGATCAACACCACAGTGACATTGCTCTGGAAAATAACCTATCTCTAAATGTACTCAGTGATATTAGTTATTTCACTTACTAAGTCCTTGATTACACTTCAGGAAATACACCAACAGCTGCCTTTCTCTCATAACCTGAGCTTTAGGGAACTTGAATAAGCCTTTACACAACAAATGGTAATAATCAGTTACATTAAAATAAATTAAGCAAATTACACTAAGTTTAGTGCGTAGCTTTATTAATCGAAAATAGTTGTTTTTAATATCACATTTAATAACTATGATTTTATAAGTATTATCGTTTTGCTCCATGATGTTATGTTTGATGGTTGTTATTTGATAAAAGCATAGACTTTCTGACAATATTGTAAACCTATGTATCACAAAAGAAAGTTTGAAATCAGACAATATCTTTTTGTTTACCTTTTCTTGCACGACAGACGTTAAAACACAACAAAAACCTTTAAAAACCGCCCTTTTTAACACAATTGTATCTATTTTAAGGAATACAGTATACATATGCATATGGGTATAAAACTATCCCCAAAAAGGCCCTGATTAGTAATATTTTCTAACATAAAGCGCTGCCATAATGTGCATTCGTTTATCTTTGAAAAAACACTAACACAGTGTCCACACGGCGGCGTGCGTTGAAGCTTGCCGGCGGGCGTGTCTGAAACTCGACCAATCGCATGAATCTCCCGCCCCGGACACACAAGCACGCGGTTTGATTGGCTAGAGCTTGTACTGGCATATGATTTGATTGGCTGACGCTTCCGTCGAAGCTTCAAAAGTTGAACATTGCTCAACTTTTGAAGCGAGCAATGCGTAGCAACGCTCCCACAATGCAGTTCGGCAAAGCTTGACGTCACACCATTCAAAGTGAATGGTCAGAAGCGTTGAAGCTTCAACGCACGCCGCCGTGTGGACGGGCCGTAACATTTTCTCTGTTGAGGTCTTAAAAACGTCTTTAAAAAACATGACTTTGATTTCAAAAAGTGTGCGTTCTTTCAGACGAAGAGGCAGATTCAGTTTAAACGTGAGATATTTAACACGTTGAAGGGAAATTTAAAGACGCTCCTCGTCTCCTCGTGTGAGTTTAACCTCCTTCAGGATATTTCTTCTCTAATATTCAAACACCCACATTTTATCATGTAGCTGAGAGAAACACGGCCATGTGCTCGAGCTTTGAGGTCAAAGTAATAAACGTCCGAGTAGGTTTATTTTTATTCCACTTTATTTAGTTGTGATGTGGTTTTTCAGAGGAGGAAATCAGTCATTACTGTCGAACAGAAACATGTCTGGTCGAACAGTACGGTACATAAAAGGCTGCAGTAAAGAATATGTTTAATTAATTTAAAAGACATCTGTAGTAGAGAAGTTTCCACCAGTGTGTTTTTAACTTTCAACAGGCAGAAATCACACTTCTTGTCAGAGCTATAGCTCGGTAAATGTGAACACACACACAAAAAATATATTTTAGATTCAGCGTGACTTCCTTTTTCTAAGCATAGCATTACCAGAATGTCCATCCATTAATAATGATCATACATTTACGAGCACAAACTCAGACATTTACAAAAATAAATAAATGTTGATTTGATGAAAACCTTCATTTAATATTCTCTTAGATTAAAGTCATTTTTGTAAATTTAAAACTTTAATCTGAAAGGATATTTACGTAGTTAATAATTACTTTAACCTCGGAGCAGGGTTTTTTCTAGAAAGATATAGTAGAGGGTGATACTGTGGCATATAAATATATAAATTATCGCTGGAACATGACGCACGTATACAAGATGGCGCCGCCAATAATGCAGTTCTTGGTGAGAATGAATCCAGATATTTCACTGCATTATAAACTGGATACTAAAGGAAATGATAACTTCCTCACAGAAACCGGTATGCTAACGGTGATCATATCTGCAGGAAGGTTAGTGAACGTTAGCTGTTAGCTGTACTTTTTTGGCTAAATAACAGCGATAACGACTAACCGTCCATTTGTTAGCTATATGAATAGGCGCTTTCCCACCAAGTACTTTTCCCAGGAAAAGTTCCCGGAACTTGGTTCCCCGGGAATCTTCAGTTCCTGAACTATCTAGTAGATCGTGTTTACACCGGAATAAATCCCTGAGGGAGGATTAGGCAAATGAAGCCGCTGACATCACTTCTTCTTCTTCTTCTGCTTTGGGTTTATTGGCAGGCCGCAAAAAACTTCACGGCGTTCCCACGTTTAATTTTGTCTTGCCATAAGTTAGTCTATCTCTGTTGGTGCGCTCGGCTAATGCTAATGATGCTAATGCGAGCAAATAAAATGGCGGCTTCACAAAACTTTTCGGAGTTTTACGGGGTGTGGTTTGCAATTTGCCAGAAATTGGAACCTTTTCCTCCCCAGAAAAGTACCACCTCTCTAGCAGGGAGAAAACTAATAGTTCTAGTTCTAGATCTTTTTGGTGTGAACGTAAAATCCCAGGAGCTATCGGAACTATTCCTGTGAAAAGTACCCCGGTGTGAAAGCGCCTAATGCCTGCAGAACTACTTATATAGCTAGCTGGTAGGCTAGGTTAGCTAACACGATAGTTACTAAAATCACTCGTATACCTTTTTTCCCTTTCTCTTTCTGGCATGATTTGAACGTGTTCGACTTGAAACCGAGGCCAAAGGCCATGTTTACGGTTGTTTAGTCCAAAGCACCCCATCATCTCATGTCTCACCAGGTGATTTCTGCTAACAGAAATATGGTTTTCTGGCATCACTTTTACAGGAACATCTATGTTTTGGTAAGAGGGCACAACGCCCGTTACCCAGTTTAGACAAAACCCTGTCAGAGAATATCAAAGATTTTACTGAAAAAGTACAATTTTTATTTGAGTTTTTGATTTGATTATTAGCTCCAAACATTGAAGTCCTTTTTTCTTGTTATACCTTTAATGACCCTAATACACAGAACACTGATAAAGTCAAATGATGTTCTTCCTGTTTTGCTGGATTTGCAGAAGTCAGAGGTCAGAGGTCATCTCTAAACTCTGAGGCTGAGTCTGATAATGAAAGGTCTGAATCAGCATCCTGCACATTTCGGCTGCATGATGTCTGACCTTTGATTGAATCATTATGTTGATTTATCAGGATTTGAATTGACTAGTTTGTCCCAAAACAAGTAAGATAGCTTGCTTTAATCATCATGTTGATTTGTTAGAGTTCAAAAGATTAAAGGGCAAGTATCTAGCATAAAAAGACCATTTAGATGTATTCAAAATGTTTAGTTTGAATCACAATTTATATCCTTCATCATTTTCAAAGTCTTTAAGTATTAGGAAATTACATTTTAGCCAATTTGTAGTTGTTATTAATACTTCTTTATGTTTTCTATCTTAATTTATTCCTATTATTATGCCAAATTCAGTTGTTTAACTACTTTTTAAACCTTTAATCGTCAACAGTATTGCCAGTTAACATGTTGACAGTTGACGTGTTCTCCTAATCTTGGTTAAAACAATCGGATGTTGTCGTAGTCTTTGTTTAGTTTCCTCCAGCCGGCTTTTATCAGGATTTTAATTCACCGATTCGTCCCAAAACAGCTAAACCTTAAAGCTGCTTCTTTGGGAGGTAAACAACTTGAACCATTTTCATGTGAACTGGGAACTCTAATCTAACAACAACGTGTTTTTGTGTGTTCATTTTTTACTTTGGTCTCTGAGAATATCTTAAGTTTTTAAGATTTGTGTTCGTCTTCTGCAGAAACTGAGCCTTTTAGTTTGGTGTCGACAGGTTTCTCTCCACTCTGAAGTGAAGAGCAACCTCTCCCCTCTGTACAAACAGAGCAGAGCCTGTGATTTATGATGTTTCTTTTAAAAAGCAACGCCTGCAGGAACATATGCTTCTCCTCCCCCTCCTCCCCCTCTTCCTCCTCCACCATCGTTTTCTTCTTTTTTGTTGCTTCTTCTTCTCTTCAGATATTTATTGTTTCAGCTCAGAGTTTAAATAAAGTTGGTGTCCAGTGAGTTTACGTGTGTGTGTGTGTGTGTGTGTGTGTGTGTGTGTGTGTGTGTGTGTGTGTGTGTGTGTGTGTGTGTGTGTGTGTGTGTGTGTGTGTGTGTGTGTGTGTGTGTGTGTGTGTGTGTGTGTGTGTGTGTGTGTGTGTGTGTGTGTGTGTGTGTGTGTGTGTGTGTGTGTGTGTGTGTGTGTGTGTGTGTGTGTGTGTGTGTGTGTGTGTGTGTGTGTGTGTGTGTGTGTGTGTGTGTGTGTGTGTGTGTGTTTCAGGGTGTGATTGTCTGACCTCACTGCTTGAGTAATGTGAGGGTGTGTGAGGCAATACTGTAAATATTTCTATGTGTAACTCTTTGTGTGTGTGTTACATGACCTGTACAGTGTGATCTTCTAGCTCGTGTGTGTGTGTCACCCTCAAGCTTAAATTATGAATCTATTAGTTTACCAAATAAGGATCTCTTTAATAGTTAAATAATTGTTGTTGCAGCTCCAGGACTTCCTTTGGGTTCTGAGACATCCTTAAAAAGATGAATTAAGTATGCAAACGGCTGATAAATATTATTTAACACAATATAAAGAGTGGTGTAGACGCAGCGAGGCGACTGAGCTTCTGTTCTCCCAGAAGAGAGAAAACAGTCCTTTTGTTTGTGAGCAGCTGAAGTTATGCAAGAGGAGAAATTAACGAGGGAAATCTGCAGCGTCGTTAATGTGGAAACTAACGAGGGTCAAAAAATAATGATTGTTTACAAGTTGGTTTAGTCATACAGGGAATTACTCTGTTGGATGGCTAAACACATGAGACATTCAAACGGACATTTTAAAGATTAGTTAAGATATTATAAAAAAGAAAAATAATCTGTTCAAGAAATATATATTTAAAATTCAAACAAATATGATACATGACAGTAAAATTATGCAATATTTTTACAATAAAAATACTTTCATTTACAACGATAGGAAATATTCAATATATTTGAATTGAAGAGGAGGTATTTTGCAGACAAGTGCAACATTTACAGATCATTTATGTAAAATCCTTGTTTACTTGGAGTCACATTTAATTATTTCTGTCCTTCATGTTTGAATAATTTTAGAAAATAATTACATTTTAGTTAAGTTTTAATTGTTTCTTTATGTTTTCTCTCTTAATTCTGTCAGCTTCTCATAATTCATTCTTATTTTTATGTCAAATTATCTTTTTTTTAGACTTTATTTGTCAAGTATATTGCACTTTAACATGTTCACAGTTGACGTCTTTTCTAAGTGGTGGGAACGATCTGATTTGGTTTTATTTTTTTGTTTGGTTTCCAGTAAACCCCCTGCTTTGTGTTCCTGACACACTTCATATTATCACTATTATTATAAGAGATAAGCTCCCTCCAGTGTGTGGAGACTGTGAGCTCAGAAAACAAATATTATCCCAGCTTTTAAAGGAATATTTCACCCTCAAAATTACCCATTTCTTATATATATATATATATATAAATGACTCCCTCTTCATTTGGTTTTGATCACACCACATTAATGATGAATGGAAGTAAATATGTGCAAAACTAACAACATATAAATTGCTTGTTTCCTATATTTGAACTGTAACTGCAAATAGAAGTCCAACTGTCTCAAGAGCAGTTCATTATGAATTAATTGCCGGATAAATGTCCCAAATGTACTGTTTCACATTCTGAACTTAACATACGTCATATAAAAAACCTAATATGTTTGTGTTTGACTGATGATTGGACAACGGAAGCCAATTGAGTATAAATTATAGTTTGTGGACATTGTAAAGAACATTTAACAATTAATCAAGCCATTATAATGAATAAAGCCAATAAGAGTTTTCTGACTTTAACCAAAAAAGCCTTTTTCCCAGCCGTGTTTTTACACTTTCTTTCTATCTGCTGTTTTTGTGTCGATGCCGTCACTGAAACTTTCCTCTTCCTGTCGTTATCAGAAGAAAAGCAAAGGCAAGTCGGGAGAGAAGAACCAGAAACAGAAGCAGAGACACCAAGATGTCGCAGGTGAGAGGGGAACAAGAACTGGAAAAAAACACAAAATATAGAAAAAAACACCAAAACTGTAAAATATCACACATAAATCACAA